>NW_019945390.1:93930-101817 GCF_002910315.2 Salvelinus sp. IW2-2015
ACGTATTATCTTGGTGCTTCAGTGTGGGAACAGGGTGTGTAGTCATGTCTGCTTGTAAAGTCAGATCTCTGACAAGGTATAAGTAGATTTTATCAGTCTGAAAAACACAAGTCCTGAAGCTGAACAATACAAAACTACCTCTATCGTGCTCCAGTCTGGTAAGTCCAACTATCAGATCATTGTAATCTGATAAGATGTTACAACAACAGTGGTGGTATAAGATGCAAAATCATTGTACAACGTGCAAAGAAATTCAGTAAACCTCATTGTAATCTCTGTACGATTTCATTTGGATAGTTGCATTACAGACTACAGAGATCTACAGACTATCAGTAACATTTCAACTATCTACAGTACTAAACCTATCCTTAACCTAGCCCTAAACTTGACCCTTACCCTGACCTTATCGTTTACTCTGAACCTAACCGTCTGTTACTTAACAGATAGTTTATTGATATTAGGACCATCTACATTTAGAACTTGTGCAACAATGTGCATTATAAAAGAGGAAACTACTTATGTATTGCTCAGGTTTTTAAACTCTACTTAAATAATTGTCTAATTTTAATGCAAATTGTTGAAGAAAAGTTGTAAATAAAATCCCTGAGAGTCTGAGGTTTGCGGTATTTTCGGCGCTTTGTACCAGACAAAAATGTTGCCCATCGTATTGTTGGTAGTACTACTAATTGAAAGAACATAATACTACAAGGTTGTAGCTATGACGATGAGAGTAAAGAAGCAGGAG
This sequence comes from Salvelinus sp. IW2-2015, assembly GCF_002910315.2. Taxonomy (NCBI): domain Eukaryota; kingdom Metazoa; phylum Chordata; class Actinopteri; order Salmoniformes; family Salmonidae; genus Salvelinus; species Salvelinus sp. IW2-2015. Next base: position 94,676 of record NW_019945390.1, read on the forward strand.
CAGAGTTTAATAATAATACTGAACAGAGAGCGATACAAAACAAGAGAAATGTCTGAACATGAACACAGATACAATACTGCCTGAAGAGTGTTGCCACGGAGCGCCAGATAAAGAGATAGTAATCAGGGCAGTGTTGAAGTCCAGGTGTGCTTCAGGATGGGGCTCAGGTGTGCGTAATGAGGATTGCCAGTGTCACATTATATAATGATAGGAGACAGGCGCAGGTATACGAAATTTACCCAGAATAGAGTACGTCATGAACATGACAGGGACAAAGCCCAAAACAAACACGTGTATATATATATTTAACACAGGGCTGTATCCCAAACAAAGAGTGAGTGATAAACCTCTAATAAATACACAGGACGAGACCCGTAATAACAAGAGCACACTAACAAGGTAACACGAAAGCCGATACAACAGAGCACAGGTAATCACAAGACCAACGGACATGGAACAATAATCATCAAGGACAATGGGGAACAGAGGGCACATATATACACATACTAATCAGGGGGAATGGGAACCAGGTGTGCATAATGAGACAAGACAGTCCGGGGTTGGTGGTAATGATCTAGTTCAGCGTCACCTAGAAGGCAAGTGACGCAGACCTCCGGAGCTGGTGAATGGAATGAGCAGCAGTCCCGGGGGAATCCGTGACAATACCCCCCGCCCGACGTGCTGCACCCGCAGTGGGATGACACCAGCCTCGGGGATGACCACAGGGACGCAGTGCAGGTCGGAAAATCCCTGGTCAGCGAAGCCTCCAGGATGTCCACTGCAGGAACTCAGCACCACTCCTCTGGGCCCTACCCCTCCCAGTCGATGAGGTACTGGAGACGGCCCGCCCGACTCCTCGAATCCAGGACCTCATGGACCCGGCATGCAGGACCTCCCTCGATGTCCAGAGGAGGCGGGGAATCACTGGACCAGCCTCAGCGAGTGGACCAGGCACCGCTGGCCTGAGGAGAGACACATGAAAAGTACTGTTAATGTGGTTTTCAGCAGGGAGTTGCAAATGGTAGTTGCCTCATTAACCCTCCTCAGAACTTTAAACGGCTTCACAACCGTGGGTTCAGCTTCCGGCAGGGCAGGCAGAGGGACAGGTTCCAGATGGAGAGCCAGACCCGGTCGCCTGGAGAGAAAACAGGCGCCTCACTGCTGTGGCGGTCGGCCTGCTCCTTTTGCCGACGCACGGCCCGCTGGAGACAAGTGTGCGCAGCGTTCCAGATCTCTTCAGCGTACCGAAACCACTCGTCCACTGCAGGGGTCTCGGTCTGGCTCGGATGCCAAGGTGCCAGGGCCTGCTGATACCCCAGCACGCACTGGAAAGGAGTGAGGTTACTGGAGGAGTAGCAAAGGGAATTCTGCGCGTACTTAAGCCCAAGGTAGAAAATCTGCCCAATCCCTTGGCCGGTCCTGACAGTATTACCTCAGGAACCTGCCCACTTCCTTTTTTAATGACACTATTTCTTAAACTGTCAACCACAGTGAAACTGTCAAATCAACACGTCGCTGGCCACCACATGACTTCCACCACTTTAGCTTCTAATGGAAATATGTTTGTTTCCCATTTATTTTAAATGATTCAAGATATAATTGAAGTGATCATATATTTTAGCAGTTAAAATATTGGACTCAGTGAATTTGCACATAGATCATATAGCATTACTSAGGCTTTGACACCCCAGCCTTCAAACAGAGGTCACATTATGGGTTGTACTCTGTGGCCAGCCATCGATGGTCATATAAGGGCCTTTTTTCTATGTGTGCTGTCTGTGTATGACATCAGTGTGAAGAGTTATTCAGAGGTGGTGGGGGAAATCTATGTCTGCATCTATCAGAGTTTTAAAAGGAGAACTTACGTGCATGTGTTGCTGTATTGTGGTATGTTGGGTGCGTGTTTGCCTGCGTGCACTGTATCCACACCATCAACATGATAACTACTAAATATCACCACATAACCATTCATCCATGACCATTCAACATGGATAACTACATACATCACCACATAACCATTCATCATGACCATCAAACATGATAACTACTATACATCACCACATAACCATTCATCATGACCATCAACATGATAACTTACTATACATCACCTCATAAACCAATTCATCATGACCAATCAACATAAAACTACTAGACCACATACTTAACCATCAGTACTGATCCAACCATCAACTAACTCACAGTCTACCAGAGAAAGAAAACAGAACATTAGTAAGCCTACACGCAATGCTACATAGGAACTATAAATCTTAACATTGACAATGCATAAGGGATCTAACGTGGCATTTAAAAGTAAACAGGCCCCCTGTTTAACTTCTTGTCAATAGGAGGCCATTTCGACTTTGTTAAAAATTCTTCCCAAATTAAAACTGCCTCGTATCAATTCTGCTCGTACACTATGCATATTATTATTACTATTGGATAGAAAACACTCTCTAGTTTCTAAAACAGTTTGAATTATATCTGTGAGTAAAACAGAACTCAAGTTGCAGCTAACTTCCTGTCAGGAAGTGAGAAATCTGAAATCGATGCTCTGTCCAGGTCAGTTTATTAAATTGCATGTGATCAGAGTCGACATGCACTGCATGCGATTTCCCCTAGATGCAGTAAGCAGTGAGAAATTGAATTGTTTGCTCAGCAGATTCTGAGCCATATAAGGCTCATGGAACCTGAGGTGCGCTCTTTCAACGTTCGTCATGGCGCAGAGGAGACCTCAGGATGGCATTCTGAAAGTTCTCGTTATGCCTTAATATATCCGGCTCTGATTTTATTCAATATAGTGTTAAGACATCATAATGTAGTTATTTAAACCGAGTTATATCAGTTTTATCATATATTGCGATTTTCTGATATTTCTTTGTCCTGCGTTATGGTGAGTTGACACGTCTTCGCCACATGCTATGCTTGCTGCTAATTCCTAAGTGAAGACCGCAATCTACAACCGAGCAACGGATGATTCTGGAGAAAGGACCCACTTGCCCAAGATTCTGATGGAAGCTCATCAAAAAGTAAAAACATATTTATGATGTAATTCGTGTTCTGTTGAAAAATGTAAAACTATTTATCGGCCATGAATTTCGTGCGGTCTCGCTTAGCGCACGCTGTATGTCGTTAGTAACGTTAAATTATTAAAAATCAACACAGCGTTGCCTTAAGACTAATGTATCTTTCATTTGCTGTCCAACCTGTATTTTTTATCAAGTTTGATTAGTTTATGATTAGATTAGGTGCCTCTCCCAAGATTTTTCTCCCGACATTTGTTTGGCAGCTTGGCTACTATTCTCATTTATAACCACATTATGTGCGCTAAATATGCACATTTCTAACAAACAATATATTATTGTGTAATATTATTATAGGACTGTCATCTGAAGAAGTTTGAGAAGGTTAGTGAAAAAATTAATATCTTTGTGTGTTTATTCGTTATCGCTACTGTCTGCTTAAACAATGCTTTGTGTGTTGGCTATTGTAGTAACTTATATAATGCTAAATTGTGTGTTTCCTGTAAACACTTAAAGAATCTGAAATATTGGCTGATTCACAAGACTTTGTCTTTCATTTGCTAGTACGCTGGTAATTTTCATAAATCTGTTTTATGATGAGTATTTAGGTAATTCACATTTGCCTCTCTGTATTATTCTAGTTGCGCTATTGTGTAGAGTTGTGATGGTGCTGCAATGTAAAACCATGACTTTATACCTGAATTTGCACATTTATCGAACAAAATATATGCTATACAATAAATTTGTATCAGACTTCATCTGATTAAGTTGTTCTTTGTTAGTGACTATTTATATCTTATTTGGTCGAATTTGTGATAGCTACCTATGCAGGAAAAAAATTTGAGAAAAAAAAGTTGTCGTCTTTTGCTATGGTGAGCTAATAAAATACATATTGTGTCTTCCTGTAAAAACATTTTATAAAAATCAGAAATGATGGCTGATTACAAATGTTGTATCTTTCATTTGGTCTTGACTTGTAATTCATGAACATTTTATATATGATATCCTTTGCTTATAGGCTAGGCTATGCTAGTCAGCCTTTTTGATGGGGGATCCCGGATCCGGTTTGTGACTCTTAGAGATGTTAACTTTCCACATTGTATGTTACGTTACAGCCCCTAATCTCTAAGATTACTGATTAATAGTTTTTCTCACTCAATCTACACAGAATCTGAAATGGATATACATTTACAAAGTATTCAGACCTTTACTTTGTTGAAGCACCTTTGGCAGTGATTACAGCCTCTAGCCCATTCTGGATCACCTTTCAATCTTGAAACTGTATTGGGAGTTGTCTCCCATTCTCTGCAGATCCTCTCAAGCTCTTCAGGTTGATGGGACAGCGTCGCTGCACAGCTATTTTCAGAGTCATATTCCAGGATGTTCCAATCGGGTTCAAGTCCGGGTCCTGGCTGGCCACTCAAGAATTCAGATACTTTCCTGAAGCTACTCCCTTTGTGTTCTTTGCTGTGCTTACGGTCATTGTTCCGTTGGAAGTAACCTGGCCCAGTCTATGGTCCTGACGCTCTGCCAGCAGTTTCATCAAGATCCCCTGTACTTTGCTCCGGTAAACTTTCCATCCATCCCGACTATTCTCCCAGTCCCTGCCCGCTGAAAAACATCCCCACAGCATGATGCTGCCACCAAAATGCTCACCGTAGGGATGCTATTGCCAGATGTAATAGCAGCACCTGGTTTCCTCCAGATGTGACGGTTGACATTTCTAATCTTTCTGACGTCCTTAGGTGACTCACAACAGGCTGTCACGTTGCCTTTTACCAAGGAGTAGCTTCCGTCTGCCACTCTACCATAATAGCCCTGATTTGGGAGTGCTGCAGGTCTCCCATCTATACAGAGTAGTTCTGGATGCTCTGTCAGAGTACCACCGGTTCCGTTCACCTCCCTGGCCAAGCCCTCTCCCCAATTGTTCAGTTTTGGGTGGGCGGCCTGTAGGAGAGGTGATGTTCACAAACTTCTTCCAATTAAAGAAAGATGGATCCACGTGTTACTGGGACCTTCAATGCTGCAAGTAAATGTTTTTACCTGTCCCCAATTTTCTGCCTCACACATTCCCTTTCCGCACTCCACAGACAATTCCTTCACCTCACATCTTGGATTTTGTCTGACATGCACTGTCAACGTGACTTAGTATAGACAGGTGTGTGCCTTCCTAATCATTCCAATCAACTGAATGTAACCACAGGTGGACTCCAATTACATCTCATAGGTTATTTGGAACACGACTCAGCAAACCACAGGTAGCATACAGCATCAACAAACAAGTTATTTTACACCATTTTAAAGTTACATTGTTGTAAATCTACCACAGTGTCCAATTTCAAAAAGCTTACGACGAACAGCACCAAAACTATTAAGTTAGGTCAGACCAAGTCACAGAAAAACAACAGCCATATTCCAGCCAAAGAGAAGTCCACAAAAGCAGAATAGATATAAAATGAATCACTAACCTTTATATCTTCATCAGATGACACTCATAGGACTCATTACAACAATACATTTACAGTGGGGAGACACAAGTATTTGACACACTGCCGATTTTGCAGTTTCCTACTTACAAAGCATGTAGAGGTCTTCATTTTTATCATAGTACACTTCAATCTGAGAACGGATCTAAAACAAAATCTCAGAAAATCACAGTGTATGATTTTTAAGTAATAATTTGCATTATTGCATGAACATAAGTATTTGATCACTACCAACAGTAAGAATTCCGCTCTCACAACTGTAGTTTTCACTTAGAAAGCCCTCCTCTTCTCCACTCATTACCTCTATTAACTGACCTGGTTTGAACTCTTACCAAAAGACACCGTCCACACACTCAATCAAACAGACTCCAACCTCTCCACAAGACCAAGACCAGAGAGCGGTGTAAGACATCAAGGGATAAAATTGTAACCGCACAAGACTGGATGGCTACAGGAGCTACAAGCTTGGTGAGAAAGCAACAACTTTGCGCAATTATTAGAAAATGGAAGAATTCAAGATGACGCGTCAATCACCCTCGTCTGGGCACCATGCAAGATCTACCTCGTGGCATCAATGATCATGAGATAATTGAGGGATCAGCCCAGAACCTACACGCAGGACCTGTTCAATGACCTGAAGGAGCTGGGACCACAGTCTCAAGAAAACCATTATTAACACACTACCCAATCATGATTTAAAATCCTGCAGCGCACGCAAGCTTCCCCCTGCTCAAGCCAGCGCATGTCCAGTCCGTCTGAAGTTTTGCCAATGACCATCGGATCATCCAGAGGAGAATGGAGAAGTCATGTGGTCTGATGAGACAAAAAATAGAGCTTTTTGTCTAAACTCCACTCACCGGTTTGGAGAAGAAAGAAGATGAGTACGAACCCCAAGAACTACCATCCCAAAACCTAAGCAGAGTGGAAACATCATTCTTGGATGCTTTCTGCAAAGGGGACAGGACGACTGCACCGTATTAGGGAGATGGATGGGCCATGTATCGCGAGATTCTTGGCCAACACCTCCTTCCCTCAGAAGAGCATGAGATGGGTCGTGCTGTCTCCAGCATGACAACGACCCGAAACACACGAGCCAGGGCAACTAAAGGAGTGCTCCGTAAAGAAGCAATCTCAAGGTCCTGGAGGCCTAGCCAGTGTCCAGACCTGACACCAATAGAAGTCTTTGAGGGAGTTGAAAGTCCGTATTGCCCAGCGACAGCCCCGAAAACCAAGGATCTGGAGAAGTTCTGTATGTGAGGAGTGGGCCAAAATCCTCTGCCCTGTCCCAGTGTGTGCAAACCTGTCAAAACCTACAGAAACGTATGATCTCTGTAATTGCAAACAAAGGTTTCTGTACCAAATATCAAAGTTCTGCTTTCTCTGTTATCAAAACTTATGTCATGCAAAAAAAATACAAATTAATTACTTAAAAATCATACAATGTGATTTCTGGATTTTTGTTTAGATTCCCGTCTCTCACACAGTTAAGTACCATATGATAAAAAATTACAGACCTTACATCTTTGTAAGTAGGAAAACCTTCAACTCTGCAGTGTATCCAATACTTTTTCTCCCCACTTTGTTTTGTTCGGTAAAGTTCAAATATTATATCCAAAAATCTGAGTTTCATTGGCGC
>NW_019945390.1:101880-109841 GCF_002910315.2 Salvelinus sp. IW2-2015
ATAGGGGTCCTGTAGTGCCTGTGGTTCAGATGCCAAGCAGTTGCCATACCAACGGTTGATGCAGCCAGTCAAGATGCTCTCAGTGGTGCAGCTGTAGAAACTTTTTGAGGACTGAGGGCCCATGCCAAATTTTTCAGCCTCCTGAGAGGCATTGTCTCGGGTCTTCACGATTGTGTTGGTGGTGTGGACCATGATAATTCCACAGTGGATGTGGACACCAAGGAACTTGAAGCTCTCGACCTGCTCCACTACAGCCCCATCAATGATGGGGGTAATGCTCGTCCTCTGTTTCCTGTAGTCCAGATCAGCTCCTTTGTCTTACTGATGTTAAGGGAGAGGTTGTTCTCTGGCACCATACTGCCAGGTCTCTAACCTCCTCCCTATAGGCTGTCTCATCGTTGAGGGAGGGTTGTTGTCCTGGCACCATACTGCCAGGTCTCTAACCTCCTCCCTATAGGGTGTCTCATCGGTAGGGAGAGGGTTGTCCTGGCACCATACTGCCAGTTCTCTAACCTCCTCCTATAGGCTGTCTCATCGTTGAGGGAGAGGTTGTTGTCCGGCACCATACTGCCAGGTCTTAACTCCTCCTATAGGCTGTCTCATCGTTGAGGAGAGGTTGTTCTCCTGGCACCATACTGCCAGTCTCTAACCTCCTCCCTATAGGCTGTCTCATCGTTGTCGGTGGTATCCAATGATGGTATTGGAGCCATGCTTGGCCACGAAGTCTGGGGTAACAGGGAGTATAGGAGGGACTAAGCTCGCACCCCTGAGTGGCCCGGTGTTGGGTCAGCGGGGGGATGTGTTGTGCCTACCTTGTTTAATCCCTGGGTCCTTAGCTTAGTGATGAGCTTGAGTCAAATGCAAGCATTCTCATGTACAGTAGTGCTCCTTTTGTCCAGGTGGGAAAGGCACTGTGGATTTGCAGTAAGATGTTGCGTAATCTGTGATATTTGGCGGTATGTGTAATTGGAGTGGATCCAGGCTGTCTGGGATGATGGGGTGTTGATGTGAGCCATGACAAGCCATTCAAAGCATTTCATGGCTACAGATGTGACTGCTACGGGCTGATAGTCATTTCGTCAGATTACCTTGCTTTCTTGGCACAGGGGGGACTATGGTGTTTTAAAAAATAAATAATTACATTTTAATTTAACTAGGCAAGTCAGTTAAGAACAAATCTTATTTACAATGACGGCCTACACCGGCCAAACCGAACAACACTGGGCCAATTGTGCGCCGCCCTTGGGACTCCCAATCACGGCCAGTTGTGATACAGCCTGGATTCGAACCGGGTGTCTGTAGTGACGCCTCAAGCACTGAGATACAGTGCCTTAGACCTCTGCGCCACTCGGGAGACCATGAAACAGTAGCATTACAGACTAGGTAGGGAGAGTGAAAATGTCAGTGAAGACACTTGCCAGCTGGTCAGCGCATGCTCTGAGTACATGTCCTAGTAATCCATCTAGCTCTCGGCCTTGTGAATTTGACCTGTTTAAGGTCTTACTACATCGACTCTGAGAAGCGTGATCACACGGTCGTCTGGAACAGTTGGTGCTCTCATGCATGTTTCAGTGTTGCTAGCATCGAAGCCAGCATTGAAGGTATTTAGCTCGTCTGGTAGGATCGCATCAACTGGACAGCCCGCGGTGGGTTCCCTTTGTAATCCGTGCGTTTATCAAGCCCTTCCACATCTGACGAGCAACAGAGCCGGTGTAGTAGGATTCGATCTTGGTCCTGTATTGGATGCTTTGCCTGTTTGATGTTCGTCGGAGGCGTAGCGGATTTCTTATAAAGCGTCCAGATTAGTATCCCGCTCCTTTAAAGCGCGCAGCTCTAGCCTTAGCTCAGTGCAGATATTTCCTGTAATCCATGGCTTCTGATTGGAATGTAGGATGATGTCGTCTTGCCCGTATTATGAAGCGGTGACTGATGTGTTAGCTCCTCAATGGCCATCGGATAATCCGAACATATTCCAGTCTATGCTAGTGAAACAGACCTGTAGTTTAGCATGTGTGTGTGTGTTAGTGCAGTAGCCTATCCACCATCAGTGGATCAATGAAGATGCTTCCATTATGTTTACCAAAGGGATACCCTCTGCCTGTCTGTGTCCACCTTTCACTCTCTCTGTTTGTTCTGTCTATCTTTGCACCATCAGCCAGTCTGTACAGATATTAGGTGGGTGTTATTTGAGGCAGACACTATGAAATGTGCTGGGACCCTGAGAGTGAACCCATGGGGTTAAACCTGGTTCTTGCTGGTTGGAGCAGTCCAGTTGTCAATATGAGGGATGACAAATACCTTGGGAATTTGCATTCTATCACATTTTCTTTTAAGTACATCACTTGGGGAAAAGAATTGATTTAGTATACTGTGAAGTATCACCTCTCAGTGAGACTGTCATGCTGGTGTGATGCAGATGTAGCACTTTCCCTCTATATCCCTCTGAGAACCACCCCTCTGACAGCCCTGCAGCCAGCACTTTCCTCTCATATCCCTCTGAGAACCACCCCTCTGACAGCCCTGCAGCCAGCACTTTCCCTCTATATCCCTCTGAGAACCACCCCTCTGACAGCCCTGCAGCCAGCACTTCCCCTCTATATCCCTCTGAGAACCACCCCTCTGACAGCCCTGACAGCCAGCACTTTCCCCTCTATATCCCTCTGAGAACCACCCTCTGACAGCCTGCGAGCCAGCATTTCCCCTCTATATCCCTCTGAGAACCACTCCTCTCACAGCCCTGCAGCCAGCACTTCCCCTCTATATCCCTCTGAGAACCACTCCTCTGACAGCCCTGCAGCCAGCACTTCCCCTCTATATCCCTCTGAGAACCACTTCTCTGACAGCCCTGCAGCCAGCACTTTTAGTCTGCATGAAAACTTCACCACCATCCACACCTCTGTGTGTGTGTGTGTTTAAGACTTTTATATAAACCCCACTGTGTCTCTCTCCTCTTCTGTCTGGAGTCTGACTACATTAGAATATTTTTGAGAAGTCTTTGAATCTCATCTTTTTATTGCCCACTGTGATTCATTTATTAGACATTAGAAGGAGAGAAAGTGAGATCAAAGAAGTCTTCATAAAAACGATGTGTATGGAGTTCAAGACACAGGATAGATATCCCATTAATACATGAACTAGAGTTCTGAAAAGTCATTTAGGCATTTTGGTTTTCTGTCTGAATGTGTGTGTCTGTCTGACTGCCTGTATGTCTCTTTAAATGTGTGTATCAATCAATCAAATGTATTTATAAAGCCCTTCTTACATCAGCTGATGTCACAAAGTGCTGTACAGAAACCCAGCCTAAAACCCCACACAGCAAGCAAAGCAGGTGTAGAAGCACGGTGGCTAGGAAAAAMCCCTTAGAAAGGTCAGAACCTAGAGAGGAACCAGGCTGTGAGGGGTGGCCAGTCCTCTTCTGGCTGTGCCGSGTGGAGATTATAACAGAACATGACCAAGATGTTCAAGTGTTCATAGATGACCAGCAGGGTCAAATAATAATAATTACAGTGGTTGTAGAGGGTGCATTAGGTCAGCACCTCAGGAGTAAATGTCAGTTGTCTTTTCATAGCCGATCATTCAGAGTATCTCTACTGCTCCTGCTGTCTCTAGAGAGTTGAAAACAGCAGGTCTGGCGACAGGTAGCACGTCCGGTGAACAGGTCAGGGTCCTAGCCGCAGGCAGTACAGTTGAAACTGGAGCAGCAGCACGACCAGGTGGACTGGGGACAGCAAGTAGTCATCAGGCCAGGTAGTCCTGAGGCATGGTCCTAGGGCTCATGTCCTCTGAGATAGAGAAAGAAAGAAAGAAAGAGAGAGAGAGAGAGAGAGAAAAAGAGAGAGAGAATTAGAGAGAGCATACTTAAATTCACATAGGACACCGGATAAGACAAGAGAAATACTCCAGATATAACAGACTACCCTAGCCCCCCCCGACACATAAACTATTGCAGCATAAATACTGGAGGCTGAGACAGGAGGGGAGACACCATGGCCCCGTCTGACAATACCCTTGGACAGGGCCAAACAGGAAAGATATAATCCCACCCACTGCCAAAGCACAGCCCCCACACCACTAGAGGGATATCTTCAACCACCAACTTACCATCCTGAGACAAGGCTGAGTATAGCCCACGAAGATCTCCCCACTGCACACACCCAAGGGGGGGCACCACCCAGACAGGAAGATCACGTCAGTGACTCAGCCCACTCAAGTGACGCACCCCTCTTAGGGACGGCATGAAAGAGCACCAGTAAGCCAGTGACTCAGCCCCTGTAATAGGGTTAGAGGCAGAGAATCCCAGTGGAGAGAGGGGAACCGGCAGGGCAGAGACAGCAAGGGCGGTTCGTTGCTCCAGTGCCTTTCCGTTCACCTTCACACTCCTGGGCCAGACTACCCTCAATCATAGGACCTACTGAAAAGATGAGTCTTCAATAAAGACTTAAAGGTCGAGACCGAGTCTGCGTCTCTCTGTCTCCAGCTGTTTGCTTAGAAATTCTAGGGACAGTTAGAAGGCCTGCGTCTTGTGACCGTAGCGTACGTGTTGGTATGTACGGCAGGACCAAATCAGAAAGTTAGCTAGTAGCAAGCCCATTTAATGCTTTGTAGGTTAGCAGTAAAACCTTGAAATCAGCCCTTGCCTTAACAGGAAGCCAGTGTAGAGAGGCTAGCACTGGAGTAATATGATCAAATGTTTGGGTTCTAATCAAGATTCTAGCAGCCTTGTTTAGCACTAACAGTTTATTTAGTGCTTTATCCGGGTAGCCGGAAAGTAGAGCATTGCAGTAGTCTAACCTAGAAGTGACAAAAGCATGGATTATCTTTTTGGACAGAAAGTTTCTGATTTTTGCAATGTTACATAGATGGAAAAAGCTGTCGTTGAAACAGTCTTGATATGTTCGTCAAAAGAGAGATCAGGGTCCAGAGTAACGCCGAGGTCCTTCACAGTTTTATTTGAGACGACAGTACAACCATCAAGATTAATTGTCAGATTCAACAGAAGATCTCTTTGTTTCTTGGGACCTAGAACAAGCATCTCTGTTTTGTTCAAGTTTAAAAGTAGACAATTTGCCGCCATCCACTTCCTTATGTCTGAAACACAGGCTTCCAGGGAGGGCAATGTTGGGGGCTCCCCATGTTTCATCGAAATGTACAGATGTATGTCGTCTGCATAGCAGTGAAGTAAAGTTAACATTATGTTACCGAATGACATCACCTAGAGGTAAAATATATAGTGAAAACAATAGTGGTCCTAAAATGGAGCCTTGAGGAACACTGAAATGTACAGTTGATTTGAGGACAAACCATTCACAGAGACAAACTGAAATCTTCCCGACAGATAAGATCTAAACCAGGCCAGAACTTGTCCGTGTAGACCAATTTAGGTTTCCAATCTCTCCAAAAGAATGTGGTGATCGATGGTATCAAAAGCAGCACTAAGGTCTAGGAGCACGAGGATAGATGCAGAGCCTCGGTCTGACGCCATTAAAAGGTCATTTACCACCTTCACAAGTTTAGTATGTCTCTTTAAATGTGTGTATGTCTCTTTAAATGTGCATTTGTCTCTGTGTATACATAATATGCTGACCCTGTGTGTGTGTGTGTGTGTGTGTGTGTGTGTGTGTGTGTGTGTGTGTGTGTGTGTGTGTGTGTGTGTGTGTGTGTCATTAGATGGCCATTGAGATGGAAAGCTTGCATCCATCACTCACCTGTTTCCACTCATCTCTCTCCCCCCATCGTCCTCCCTACAGCCTGTCCAGGGATTTGACTATGCCAAGCAGCACCTGGGCCGGGTGCAGGGTGGGGAGGGAGAGACCCTCCCCGTGACCCAGGACACCCTGGTGCTGCCCCTGCCCATCCGGGAAGCCCACCTCTCCCTCTCCCTGGAGAAAGCCCTGCACCAGGACGGCACCGCCAACAAGAAGACCCTCAACTCGGACATGCGCAAGAGGTACTAAAGTCACCTCACATGGCCATACAGAGGGTGTCATAGGAATATATCTACAGTTTAAACTACTTGTTTTGTGTTGAGCCAATCAGATGTGATGTTACTGAKCTGGATAAGCCTATTGTGCTCCTGCAGAGGAGAGAGGATGTGACTGGCTAGTAGCTGAGCTCCATTCACGTCAGACTATTGTTATTCAGTTAAATATAGAGAGGGGAGATATTTCAGGAATACATTTACTCTAGTATGCTTGTCTTGAAGAGCTTTCCTGAGATCCGTTGACCTCAGATTATTATCAGTTGAATCACAGCAATTTATTCAGGAATGGTATTTTTACCTCTGCTTTTGTCTAYGTTAAAGGAATTTCCCTGATATCTTTCCATAAGACTATTATGAGTGAATTGGCCCTGTGGGTAAAATCCTTAATGCTGTTCTGGATGAGACAACGATGTTACCACGACGTTATCTCCTTACCTCCTTACCTAGTTTACTGTATGTCCTACTTTGATGTTGGCTAGACCTTCATAAAACCCTCACCATCCTAATGCACTACACAGATGCCTAAAGTCTTCTTCCCATGTTTTCTGTTATTGTACTGTGGATGTTGACAAGCATCTCTAGTTAAATGGATAGTCGAGGGTAGCCAGGKGGAATTCAGGGGCAGTTTGGAGGCTTTTAAATGACAAATTACAACGTGCTGACTTTAAGAGGCAGGGTTATAAGAGTTGTGGTGAAGCTCAGCTGTGGTCTGCCATGTATGATGTGATAGAATATAATAGATTAGAACTGAATAGAATGGAATGGAATAGATTAGATTAGAACTGAATGGAATGGACTGGATTAGAATAGAATAGATTAGAACTGAATGGAATGGACTGGATTAGAATAGAATAGATTAGAACTGAATGGAATGGAATAGATTAGATTAGAACTGAATGGAATGGAATAGAATAGATTAGAACCGAATAGAACTTAATTGAATAGAATAGATCAGAACTCAATAGAATGGAATGGAATAGAATAGAACTGAATGGAATGGAATAGATTAGAACTGAATAGACTGATTTTTACCTCAACGTAATGTGAGATACTGGATCTTTCCCCACACCCTTTCCCATGCGTTTCCATGGGAATTCCATTGTTTTGTCGAGTTCGATGACCTCTTTACCGCATCTATGCTGTGATGATGTCACCAAAGTGGATAAGGCTTGTGATGATGTCACCAAGCTGCTGTCGTCTTGACTCAGCTAAAGAAACTCTAAACATAGGTCCAGTGGTAGTCCAACAACACACCAGCCCAACCATGGATGAGAAGCCAAGATAACAGGAATCACTTTGTGACGGTGAGAAGGATCAGACCTTGAGTTCAGGGTCACAAGATGCTCCAAAAACAATCCTTTATCTGTTTCATATTCTAAACTTCACCAGAACCAATCCTCATTCCATCCTTGTTCTCCTGCAGCATTGTGAAAAATGAAGTCTTTTCTGCTCCCTCATAGAACAATTTAGCATGATTTAGCATTTGCCTAAGGCCCCCCTGTCCCTGTCAGATGTGGTGATTGGTTGATTCCACCTGCCCATACAAGACACCCCTCTAATGATTCACTATTACTCAGCATGGGGGTGGAGTATGATGATGTCAGAGGACAGGAGTGTTCTATTCTATCTATTCCATTCCATTCAGTTCTAATATATTCTATTCCATTCCATTCTATTCAGTCTGATCTATTCTATTAAAGTTATAATCTATTCCATTTCCATTATATTCCATTATATTCTATTCCATTCTGCTATTCTATTCTATTCCATCAGTTCTACATAATATTCTATTCCATTCCATTCTATTCAGTTCTGATCTATTCTATTAAATTATAATCTATTCCATTCCATTATATTCCATTATATTCTATTCCTTCTGTTCTATTCTATTCTATTCCATTCAGTTCTAATATATTCTATTCCATTCTATTCAATTATAATATATTGTATTCCATTCCAATCTATTCAGTTCTGACTCTTC
>NW_019945390.1:115678-117147 GCF_002910315.2 Salvelinus sp. IW2-2015
TGCCTCGATCTAGGTTGGGCAAAACTAAACTTGGCGGTGTTCGCCTTAGAAATCTCACTGGAATTAAGACCTCCTCCATTCCTCTAATTATTGAAAGAGATTGTGATATCTCACATCTCAAAATAGGGCTACTTAATATTAGATCCCTCACTTCCAAGGCAGTTATCGTCAATGAACTAATCACTGATCATAATCTTGATGTGATTGGCCTGACTGGAACATGGCTTAAGCCTGATGCATTTTCTGTGATAAATGAGGCCTCTCCTCCTGGTTACACTAGTGACCATATCCCCAGTGCATCCTGCAAAGGCGGAGGTGTTGCTAACATTTACGATACCAAATTTCAATTTACAAAAAAAAAGACTGCGTTTTCGTCTTTTGAGCTTCTAGTCATGAAATCTATGCAGCCTACTCAATCACTTTTTATAGCTACTGTTTACAGACCTCCTGGGCCGTATACGGCGTTCCTCACTGAGTTCCCTGAATTCTATCGGACCTTGTAGTCATGGCAGATAATATTCACATTTTTGGTGACTTTAACATTCACATGGAAAAGTCCAMAAACCCACTCCAAAAGGCTTTCGGAGCCATCGTCGACTCAGTGGGTTTTGTCCAACRTGTCTCCGGACCTACTCACTGCCACAGTCATACTCTGGACCTAGTTTTGTTCCGTGGAATAAATATTGTGGATCTTAATCTTTTTCCTCATAATCCTGGATTATCGGACCACCATTTTATTAAATTTGCAATTGCAACAAATAATCTGCTCAGACCCCAACCAAKAATCATCAAAAGCCCTGCTATAAATTCTCAGACAACCCAAAGATTCCAAGATGCCCTTCCAGACTCCCTCCACCTACCCAAGAACGTCAGAGTACAACAATCGGTTAACCACCTAACTGAGGAAGTTAATTTAACCTTGCGTAATGCCCTAGATGCAGTCGCACCCCTAAAAACAAAAAACATTTGTCATAAGAAACTAGCTMCCTGGTATAMAGAAAATACCCGAGCCCTGAAGMAAGCTTCCAGAAAATTAGAACKGAAATGRYGYYACACCAAACTGGAAGTCTTCCGATTAGCTTGGAAAGACAGTACCRTGCAGTATCRAAGAGCCCTCMCTGCTGCTCGATCATCCTATTTTTCCAAMTTAATTGAGGAGAATAAGGACAATCCAAAATGTATTTTTGATACTGTCGCAAAGCTAACTAAAAAGCATCATTCCACCAAGAGAGGATAGCTTTCACTTCAGCAGTGATAAATTCATTAACTTCTTTGACAAAAAGATAATGATCATTAGAAAGCAAATTACAGACTCCTCTTTAAATCTGTGTATTTCTCCACAAAGCTCAGTTGTCCTGAGTCTGCACAACACTGCCAGGACCTAGGATCAAGGGAGACACTCAAGTTTTTTAAATACTATATTTCTTGACACATTGATGAAAATAGTCATGGCCTCTAAACCTTCAAAC
>NW_019945390.1:118012-122584 GCF_002910315.2 Salvelinus sp. IW2-2015
CTCTTGATGATGTCATTCGGAAACATAATGTTAACTTTCACTGCTATGTGGACGATACACAGCTGTACATTTCGATGAAACATGGTGAAGCCCCAAAATTTCCCTCCCYGGAAGCCTGTGTTTCAGACATAAGGAAGTGGATGGWGGCAAATGTTTTACTTTTAAACTCGAACAAAACAGAGATMCTAGTTTTAGGTCCCAAGAAACAAAGATATCTTCTGTTGGATCTGACAATTAATCTTGATGGTTGTACAGTCGTCTCAAATAAAACTGTGAAGGACCTTGGCGTTACTCTGGACCCTGATATCTCTTTTGACGAACATCTCAAGACTGTTTCAAGGGCAGCTTTTWTCCATCCACGTAACATTGCAAAAATCTGAARCTTTCTGTCYAAAAATTATGCAGAAAAATTMATCCATGCTTTTGTYAYTTCTAGRTTAGACTACTGCAATGCTCTGCTTTCTGGCTAGCCGGATAAARCACTAAATAAACTTAAATTAGTACTAAACACGGCTGCTAGAATCTTGACTAGAACCAACCAAAACATTTCATCATATTACTCCAGTGCTAGCCTCTCTACACTGGCTTCCTRTTAAGGCTAGGGCTGATTTCAAGGTTTTAACTATTAACCTATAAAGCATTACATGGGCTTGCTCCTACCTATCTTTCCAATTTGGTCCTGCCGTACATACCTACACGTATGCTATGGTCACAAGATGCAGGCCTGCTTTTTGTCCCTTGAATTTCTAAGCAAACAGCTGGAGGCACGGCTTTCTCCTATAGAGCTCAATTTTTATGGAATGGTCTGCCTATCCATGTGAGAGACGCAGACTCGGTCTCRACCTTTAAGTCTTTATTGAAGACTCATCTCTTCAGTAGGTCCTATGATTGAGTGTAGTCTGGCCCAGGGGTGTGAAGGTGAACGGAAAGGCACTGGAGCGACGAACCGCCCTTGCTGTCTCTGCTTGGCCGGTTCCCCTCTCTCCACTGGGATTCTCTGCCTCTAACCCTATTACGGGGGCTGAGTCACTGGCTTACTGGTGCTCTTCCATGCCATCCCTAGGAGGGGTGCGTCACTTGAGTGGGTTGAGTCACTGACGTGATCTTCCTGTCCGGGTTCAGCCGTGGGGGAGATCTTCGTGGGCTATACTCTGCCTTGTCTCAGGGTAGTAGGTTGGTGGTTGAAGATATCTCTCTAGTGGTGTGGGGGCTGTGCTTTGGCAAAGTAGGTGGGGTTATATCCTGCCTGTTTGACTCTGTCCGGGGGCTATCGGACAGGGCCACAGTGTCTCCTGACCCCTCCGGTCTCAGCCTCCAGTATTTATGCTGCAATAGTTTATGTGTCGGGGGGCTAGGGTAGGTCTGTTATATCTGGAGTATTTCTCCTGTCTTATCCGGTGTCCTGTGTGAATTTAAGTATGCTTCCCTCTAATTCTCTCTCTTTCTTTATCTCTCTCTTTCTCTCCTTCTCTCTCTCTTTTCTCAGAGGACCTGAGCCCTCGGACCATGGCTCAGGCCTACCTGTCCTGATGACTCCTTGCTGTCCCCAGTCCACCTGGTCATGCTGCTGCTCCAGTTTCAACTGTTCTGCCTCCGGCTGCCTAGAATCCTTGACAGAACCAACCAAAAACATTTCATTCATATTACATCCAGTCGCTACCCTCTACCTTGCTTCCTATTAAGGCTAAGGGCTGATTTCAAAGGTTTTAACTATTAACCTATAAAGGGCTTACATGGGCTGGGCTCTCACCTAATCTTTCCAATTTGGTCCTGGTCCCGTACATACTACACTATGCCCCGGTACAAGATGCACGCCTCGCTTTTTTGTCCTTGGTTTCTAAGCAAACCAGTAGCACTGGGGCTTTCTCCTATAGAGCTCAATTTTTATGAAATGTCTGCCGATCATGTGAGAGAACGCAAGACTCCGGTCTCAACCTTTAAGTCTTTATTAAGACTCATCTCTTCAGTAGGTCCTATGCTTGAGGTAGTCTGAGCCCAGGGTGTGAAGAGGTGAACGCGAAACGGCACTGGAGCGACGAACCGGCCTTGCTGTCTCTGCCTTGCCGTTCCCCTCTCTCCACTGGGATTCTTCTGCTCTAACCCTATTACGGGTGGAGTCACTGGCTTATGGTGCTCTTCCATGCTCCATCCCTAGAGGGGTGCGTCACTTGAGTGGTGATGCTCACTGACGTGATCTTCCTGTCCCGGTTCAGCCGTGGGGAATCTTCGTGGCTCATACTCTGCCTTGTCTCAGTAGTAGGTTGGTGTTGAAGATTCTCGAGTAAGATGCACAAGTGTGTGCGTGTCTCAATAGATGCCGCCTCGCGCACGCAAATATCTCTTATCTCCTGCTCTAAGGTAGCTTACCAGACGCGACTATTCTGTATCTCTCTCTCACTCTTCTGCCTCAGCTGTCACCATCTGTCACTACACATACTTCATAAGATGGATCTCACACATCCTACGTCTACATGTAAGTCGCAATATACGTGCACTCGAGTTCGTAGCTGCTGAACGTCGATACCCGCGCATTAGGCGGACTAGCGCCATTACCTACCACCAGTTAGCTCGAGTCTCGTCTCATCCGATGGGTGAGCACTATACAATGATCATGCCGTGATACTATACACTATCCGCCTTGCTAAGCACTCCAGGTCGGTGTACCTCGCGTTGAACGATTTAATTATAGAGTCCACAATCTCTATCTGCTCATACTATACGATCTCGTGTGCTCTATCGCTACTACTCTACCTTGTCGCCCCCTATAGCGCGTCTCTTATCTATCTCGAATACCATGCCCAGTCTCGCTACGTACACATCCATCGCAGGTCTATACACTAGAGACCGCCAATGCACTATACATAGACACACATCGACCTATAAGCGTGGCCGGCTCCCGCGTAGCCGCACTATATCCTCGATATGCGCGTCGTGCACAGCTATATATCATCGTGCTCCAGCCTACCGCGTCATCTAGTCGCAACATACCATATCCAATCGAATCATCAACACTCGCTGTGTCATACGGATACCGCTATGCGCTCTTCAATAATGCACGTATAATCACTCACTCTGTGCCGTAGCCGACGCGATCGATCTGTGAATCATCCACGATCGAAGTGGATCCACCAAGCCCTCTAGCCAAATACATCCAACTCTCGCTCATCGCTCGCATCCCGCATGCAACTTAAACTCGCTTCTCGTCCATTACGATGCTACTCATGCTGCCTGTCTTCTGTCTCATCTCGCAGCCCTCGCAATCCGTCACAGATCGCTCATCTGTCGGTACACTGTCTGTCCCTACTAGCCATACACACTATCATCGCTACTGTCTCGCCAGCTGTCAAGCGCGCGTCTCCTGAGAGACAACGCTGTGATCTCTGACCTGTCGCGGAGAGCTCATGACAAGGTGCTCCTCGCAACAGAGCCGCACTATACACTCAGGAGTAGCTGCCCACCAACCGCGTCCTATGCCACGCTGAGCGTCTGAGTGATAGGTGCCTCACCTCCACTCACGTTGACTACACTGTGCATACAGGGACGCACGCAGTGCGTTGCCCGCACTCTACCACCTATTACTCGATCTCACGTCTCTCAACTTCACATACATCCATGTATCCACGGCTCCATAATTATCCTCGTCTATATCATCCTGACCGTCTGTAAACTGAACATCCAGTCACTATCATAAGGAGGAACCTGATCTGCGCGCTCTGTATCTCTGCGACTCTACGAGTCAATATCTAGATAATACAGTACATCATCACCTACTCCTCACTCCCCCAATCTAGTCACAGCTTATCCTCTCACGATGCTTATCCCCTACCACCATGCCACGCTTCATTACATGATCGCTGCTGCACACGAGTCTCATACGCAGCCATCTATGATCCTTAATAGCTCATCGATCATACACGGCTGCGCACAGGATCGCATCGTAAACATTAATGTATATCCATGAGAGCAGCTACCACCTATTTATCATAGCGTACTCAGACAGAAACTCTCTCGTCAGATAATTATCGTTGACCTGCGGACTCACTCCAAAGTTTGAGATAGAGAGAAGCGACGGTTTCACCACACCGCTGACTTTATAAGCTGTTAGACTAACTTGCGATCTGAATTCCGCACTTGCATTGTATGCGTTCTTCCTCCTTCCATATGCCTTTTTCTGGACCCGCATTGAATCACTCGGTAGTATCGTCCCTTACAGATATTCCTCCTAGTCACCTGGCTTGATCTGCATCTGAATCTAAGCCTTACATATCCACACCTATATCTATCTGACGCACAAGACACCTCCATGAATAAGATCGGGCGATCCTGCCGGAGCCAAATGGAAAAAAAAGCATCTACTTAGATTTCCCTATAGAATAACCGCATGCTCCATGCACTGTAATTTATACATTAAAAGCTAGTAAATGAGAAATCCATTTGGAAAAGCGGTTGTAAATACACATAGCAATGTTTTAGAGAATTTTTCCTTTATATCCCTTTAGACTAAGTGAAACCATCATATGGAAAGCAAAACTGAAAATCATATCAACATGAATTTCGGCACCTTTTCTTTCC
>NW_019945390.1:126215-137640 GCF_002910315.2 Salvelinus sp. IW2-2015
TTTCCACAGTGAAGTAGGCTATGAATAGCTGTGCTGTTATTCCGAATTTTCATTGCCTGCGCTCAAAATTTGCGTGTATGATATTTGGAGACCCAAGGTAAAGGTTTCTGGRGGGCTGAACCTGCTGAGTTGATGTATGTGCTTTAGAATGTTTGAAYTATATGCCCGGGATCTTCTCCGTTTTAGTTTACAATTTGTATCATGTTAAATATTAGCCACTATCGGGAGCCACCATCAGTAATACCCACGTACATTTATAACTGTCATTTTAGTGTTMGTTTTCTTCAATTTGTAGCCTACATTTTGCATCATTCCATTTCCGTTTACTTTTCTTTCCTCAAGCCCCTGTAGTTGTCCCTGAGGGTCGTTAGCATTAGTGGATCATATTAGGATAACATTGTGCGATAACTTGGGACAAGTAGCCTATTTGAATCATTATGGAACTCAGACCACACGTAGCAGGTTTAACCTGGAATCTGGCGCACGGTTCACGACGACTGGACTGTTGTCGTAGAGTTCCATGATTAATGAGGATAAGAGTAGATTTATATATTTATTGTTCAAACCTGATTGTACACTTTCCACCTTCCAATATTTCAGGGTTTGAACTTGAATATGACAACTTTCAGGATGAATCAAACCACTGTATTTTTKATTTATCAATATATTTWGTGCGTAAAGTCTCTCCATAACGTTACGTTCTATGATTAAAATAGGTCCATTCCAAAACCATAAAATGWGCCTAAATAATCTACAAGACCAGAGTATTTTTAAATCTACCAGTTGGTGCTGAAGCAACATATATATTTAGATGGCTTTCTTTTATTGGTCCATATATTCAGAACCCGTTCTCTCAATGTATTCTAGTGAGTCTGTCAACAAAAATCTAATTAAAGSTACACCGTATTTAAAGGGATTGCTTAAAATAAATGTACTGAAACCCCTATTGAATGAATGCACCAATAGAAAATATGTTGGCCAGCAARTGGGAGCGCGCAAGGGAACCACACCTCCAAAGCTCTAGGCATCTGCATTAGATAAGTCTGAACACCAACTACAGAGAAGTGCGGTTAGACATGACAGTACTATTTTCCTCAATCGGAATTGGCCCAAAGTTAATACATTAGAAGTAAGGTTGGAAAACAAGTTGCAATCGCGATTCAACTGGCAACGTGCGGGTCGCAACCCATGTGTACTACCACCTGTAAGCAGAGATGTGCACTATTTCAATTACTTCGAGTATTTAGTCATTTATTTAACTGGTCTGAACTCCAATATATTTTGTAACAAAATAATTTTCTATACCATTTTGTGGCCCCCTTTCACCATGCATTGATATCAGAAGTCTGATGGACTATGGTGTAATAAGAGCGTCTGCTAAATTAACTAAATATAAATGTATGGAAAATGTCAAATCAGTATTATAATGGCTACGGCCCCAAAACAAGGTTTGTCTAGATATGATACAGCTTTTGTCAAAATTGACTAATTCGTAGCAGGTTTAGGAAACTTTATGCAACAGGTTAGGATATTAATCTAGCAGGTTGGGGAGATTAGGTTAAACTGTATCCCTTCTAGACATGACCTGAACAAGGCCAATAATAATACCCAGTGTGCTTTGTTGTTCATTTTCATATATCATTTGTCATTTAGCATACACTCTTATCCAGAGTGACTTACAATCAGTGCATTAAGGTAGATCAACAACATCACAGTCATAGTAAAACGTTCCTGTAACCGTTACTGAGAATGTTGATGCTGTTCGGGCCAGCTACTTGCAAATGTATTTGATTTCAAAATACAAGTATTTTGTAGTTTATGTTGATACATTGATCTTATGGTATTTTGTAATTGTATTTTTTTGCCCATCCCTGCCTATTCTGTAACAGCTTTACTCCCCCAAGTCGCCACCCACTTTTTACGCACACACACGCACAATAACACCATAAGTCAAATCTGTGCATCATTTTGATGGTTGTCTGCACCATCTAGTGGTAATCAGCTGTTAAAGTTACGTGTGAGGCCTTGGCCACAGCTATATCCTCTTCATGACGCTTTCCCCAGAACTGGACCATCACCGCACCACCTGGCGGCACTAGTGGAGGTTGCATTGTTATTGATCTTTCTCAAGGTCTTTCTTACATTGATCCTCTCTCCTTGCCGCCTTCTCAAAACGCATGGAGGAGAATATCCTTCAGATCTTCTAAGAAAGAGACGTTCCTTCCAGACCAACTTCTCCTTCTCAACAGAGAGACAACAACAACAAACAATTCTAACCTTGTTGTTTATTTGAATAAATTACATTGAGATATTTTTGTCATTTTTAACATCAAGCATATTGTCTTGTAATCCGGTGCAAGGGATGAAACCAAAACAAACAAAGAATCCAAACGACAATTGTCTGCAGCACAAATAATCCCTCCCATCACAATAGTTCTATATATATTCCTGTATATATATGCATGTACTTTATCACAGTTACAAAATAAAATACGATACCGTAGATGCGCTACTACACACACACACACACGGTGAAAACAAAATCACTGAAAAGCTGTACAGTCCTCATTGAGGGAAGATACACACGATAATTGTTTAAAAAAAGATAGAGAAAAGAAATGAAGGAAATATATAGCCTTTAAAAAAAACTTGAACGCACAGCCAGTTCCAAGCTGAATCTGCTTATTCTGCCAACAAACGAGACCGTTTCAAGTTGTGCTTCCCTTTAAAAAAGAATATACGCTATAGATGGGTTTTCGGTTGGTTCAGCTTCAACAATAGTATCGTTGCGCTATACTGTATCGGCTTTTTATCAAATATACACCCAGGAGGATTTCAATGAAGGAAAAATAATACTGACAGAAAAAATTGAAATGTACACTTCATAAATACAAACCACAGTAGCAAAACCACCTGATGCGCCATACAACCCCTTCTCCCTTCACAAAACACATACCAACCTCGCCCAACCAAACACATCACCCAGTCACACAACAATGATAAATAGGTGAAACACTTATTGCCCTGTCTGTTACACACATACAGTTTACATTGGATTTGCAGAAGGGAAAACCACTGTGAATGAAGTCCTCAAAATGCTGGAGAAAACCTAGACAGATCCAGAGGCCAGAGTTGAGTGTACAGTAGTATCCAATTGCTTTAGTAGACTCTGGCCGTGACCCCACTCTCCCAGGTGTTTCAGGGGGAGTGGGATATGCAAAAAACACATTTCCAACTCACACATGCATATTAATACACACTTGTTCCCACCAAATGATGATGATTATATGCAACAGTCTGTTGCTTTGGTACCTTATATTGTGTATTGTTAATGTGCGGCCATTCATTCCTGGGATATGACAAGGGAAGGACAATCAACCAGGGACAGGGACTAAGGATCCCATGACCCTTCAGTAAACAGACACACAGTATGGACCAGTAAGAATACAGTATGAATGGGTTATTTCAGACCTAGACTCCTGACAGAGAGAAGTTGCCTAGATTGCCTGACAACATTTAGACAAAGTGTAAGATACAAAGGGGTAGGGGAATTTGCATCTGGTTATTGATGTTAGTATCCTTGAATTAAATATGCCACCGTTTTCACTTTTTATAAATGATTCCCTTTTCTGATTGAGACAGCATTGCTTGTGTATTCCATTGGCCTCGTAATACAGTATTTGTCTGTGAGATTGTCAGCTAAAGCTAGTCCTATCAGATTCCATGACTTATAGTCTTCAATATAGTGTTATTTGTCTATCTGACTTAAAGGACATTCTGATACAGTGAAAACAACTTCACCAACGGTTGAAGAAAATAAGGCTAAGTCCGATAAGCGGTAAACTCCTATATGAAATAGCACAATACAGCAACCATTTTCACAAATATTTCCACGTCATTGGTAAAATACACATTGAGAAGATTTTTTAACATTATTTCATATTATGAAACGGTTCCAGTTTTTGCTTATACGCCACTTAGAAACAATTTAACTACACAATTTAGTCTTTTGTTTCCGTAAATATTCATCACCAATTTATAACCATTGGCTCAAATACACTAGATGTAATCATGAGACATACTAAATCACACAGAGGACTTGTGTGATATGAATGCCAACAAAACCATGTAGATCGCAAACGAACTACACTCGGATAGAAAAGCGAGTAGACCTGCCATTGACACCACTCAGCCCTGCTGTAGTCCTACCCTCCTGCATAGGTGGCCAGTTTGGTCTAACTATGGTGCCTTGATAAATCACACTGAATCCTTACATACCTCACTCTCAGTTTAGGTCTGTATGAAAAGACACATCAAAAGATATCCCCTCCTTAGCGCAGGGATTGAGAGGTTTCAAGTTCTTTACCAACCACCTCTTTGACCAAGCCCGCAACCATTACGAGACAAACGTGAAGGGATCCTCATAAACATAAATCTGTTGTTTAGCATGAAATGGACACGGTCTCTCTAGGAAACAATCCATGCATGCAAACAGAAGGCTACCCTTTCAAACGGGAATACATATATTTAGCTTGAACGTACTCAGAAGAAGTAAATCTGATAAGATAAACACTAAAACATGCCTGACCTACATTGTCTAACAAAGTGTGAAACATGACCTAAACGTGATCTAACGGACCAGATAACCGCCAGAAATAGTAGCCTACAATATGTGACGATGAGGAAATTATGCTAGTCTAGAAGTTTCCACAAAGTACAGAGAAGGATAGTAACGGCCATTTTGAAAGACACACAGCCAATGTAAACCTAGATGAAGCCAGGAAAGACAAGGATTGAGGAACTGTAGAAGCTCCTGAAGGAAAAAAATCTTCTGAGGACAAAACCGAGAAACACTCTTTTTGGAAACGAAAGAAAAAACAACCACAGCATTTTATTGGTAAATGTCCACGATGGCATTCAAAACGGCATCATTGCTTATTTTTCCATATATTTTTTWMAAGTCTGTTTCGTTAGCACTCGTTGGTGTGACACCATGCTGTTGTTGATCTCGCCACAGCCGATTTCGTCGTCATATCTTCATTGTAGTTAGATCTCCATTTTTAGCGGAGTGAAAGGGTGGGTTTCCGGGAATGTTTGGGGGTGGCGGGWGCTGGGGATGCAGGGATTAGGATTTGTCGCCTGGGAAAACTGCTGTTGCTGATGCGCCGTTGCCGTGGCAACGACTTTAGGGCAGGGGCACCAGGATATCCACGTAGTTGACGGGGAAAAATCCAGAGCTGCCGTGGATCATACCCTCGTACCAGTTGTCGTCGATCTTGTTGGTGAGAGTGATGATGTCCCCCTCCTTGAAGCCCAGCTCGCCCTCGTTCTCGGGGTCGAAGTCATACAGCGCCCTGCAGGATGGCTGGTCTAGGGGAGCTGGAATGAGAGAGAGAGAGAGTGAGAGAGAGAGAGAGAGCGAGATGGATGGAGAGATGGTGAGAGAGAGAGAAAGAAAGAGGGAGGGATGGGGAGAGTGAAAGAAAGAGAGAGAGAAAGAGGGAGGGATGGGGAGTGTGAAAGAAAGAGAGAGAGAGAAAGAGGGAGGGATGGGGAGTGTGAAAGAAAGAAAGAGAGAGAGATTGAGCGGTGGACCGATGGAAAGGGATAGAAGGAGAGAAGAGAAAGCAGAGTTATAGTGTATGACTGGAGAGGTCTATGGTATAGACAGAAAGATGGGGGTGAATCCTAACTTCCACAAGGTCAAATCTTCACTTCGACTCCAATTGACATCAATGGATGAGCGAAAATGAAGTTAATTCAACTAAGTGAAAATTTGACTTAAATAGAAGTTAGGGTTATTCCTATAGTAAAAGAAAGATAAGATTATCTCTGGAGTAAAGCTCTTACCTGGAGACCTTGCTGAAAGGGGGATGGAGGGCAGACGGAGGAGGAAGAAAGAGGGAGACAAGGCAAAGAGAGAAATGCATAAAAATGAATGTGTATTTAGGTGATCGATTGATAGACATATTGAACAGACAGTAGTGTTGTCACGATACCAGAATTTTGACATCGATACCAGGTTTAGTACTGTATCACGAAAACTCAATACCATCACAATACTCGATATCAAAATGATACCATGGCAAAAAAAGACGGCATATTAGCCAAAGCCACAGAATGGCACTTGATCCAGACAGATAAACTTAGCTACTGCTCTGTTCAATCGTTGGGCATCTTTTGAGTTCAATATCATTACATTCTAACTTTTTTAAGTCAACATTTTTCAGAGACAGCCATGTATCCATTAATGAATCAATTATACAATCAATTTGACTTCGTTTTTTTTTTGCCTCGTGAATGACATCATTACTGGTTAAAGAGAGAGCACATTTTATTAAAGAAGCCACTTCTATGCAAATGTTGTTGATCAGTACAATAAAACAAGTCCCAGATGGAAGGGGAACAGATTTGACTCGTTCAGTCAAAAATGTTGAATCTTTCGACTCATTTAGTTCATTTGAGCACGCAAGACCCCCTACTGGCGAACAATGAACTGAAAACTCGTAAGAGTCATGATTCTACAAGCCTCTCATTCAACATTCTCATTCACCATAGGGAGCAGGCAGGACGCCCTACCGGCGAACAATGAACTGAAAACTCCCAGTGCAGGCTAGCAGTGAGTAGGTGGAGAAGGCACGGTGCGCGCTAGAATAAGGGGTCGGCGGCGCTGATAGACGTGCTTGATCCTTGAGAGACATTTGACAAAAGTACCGAAAGTAACAGAAATGCTTGTATCGAACCGTTTTTCATGTTCTAGTATGGATAAAGTATTGAAGTTTCGGTATATCGTGCAACATAACAGACAAAAAGACAGAGACAAAGGGAGACAAGGCCAGTCAGAGAAGAGAAAGACGTAAAAAGTTGGTTTGTCTTGCCGATTGATTGATAAACATATCGAAAAGACAAACGCGCAGACAAAAAGGCAGAACGAGAGAAACAAAGAGCGGAATACTGACAACAAAAACTTGGAATACAAACAGAGAGAGAGACGGAGAGAAATCAGGAAACAGACTGGAGCCAGAAAGACAGTCCAGGAAAGAGCGAGAGACAGACCGTTCATATGGACAACACAGACAGAGTGATAAAGTAGAGATATTCTGTCGTATCTCTCCAGAATTCACTCTAGGCTCACCTGGAGACCTTGCTGCAAAGAGGAAGAAAGAGAGAGAGAGCAAAGTGGGAGAAAGAGAAGAGGTATTTATGTTTAACTGCAATTGACATAGTTGGATAAATGGATGGATGGGTGCATTATGGCAATGAAAGATGGCTTGGACAATCACCAAACAGATGGACGGAGACGGACAGACAGAAAGACAGACAGTGATAGAAATAGACAGAGTGATATTATGGTATCTCTCCAGGGTTCACTCTTGGTTTACCTGGAGACCTTGCTGCAAAAAGGAGAGAAATTCAAACGCAAAGGAGGAAAAAGCAAGCCACACAGGTAGAAGAAATACATTTGTGATTTATAGCATTTGGGAAGTGGATGGATGGAGAGATGGAGGTGTTGGAGAAATGAAACTATGGAGAGATGACGAGATTGAGAAATGAAGAGAGCCAGCCAGCCAGCCAGATAGACAAACAGACAGATGACTTATCTCACCTGGAGACCTTGTTGCTGGATGGAATAACAGAAAGGAAAAGAGAAGAAAGAGTAGACAGGTATATATTTTCATTTGCCTGATAAGTGGATGAATGTAGAGATGGGGAGATAGATAGACGATGGGAAGACACAGACAGAGAGACAGAAATAACATAAGGAAAAGAGAGAGAAGAGAGAGACATTGATAGTGATGAAGAGAGAGAGGGATGGATTGTATTTATTATGGATCCCCATTAGTTCCTGCCAAGGCAGCAGCTACTCTTCCTGGGTCCAGCAACATAAGACAGTTACATACAGTTTAAAATACTACATAACATTACATTCATAACACCTAGTGATGTAGAGAGAGAGAGAGAGATGTCTGGCTCATGGTAGGAGGGGAGAGTCTCACCTGGGGACCTGGATCCTTGGATGGCTCCATTGGTTTTCACTAGAGAGGTCCAAGGACTGACGCGGCTTAGGTATGAACTCTTTCTTGGGCTTGTTGGAGGAATCCCTTATCCTATGGATAATACATTCAGAAACAAGCCCAATAAGTGAAGAGGGTGTTGATCCCAATCCCCACCCCCCACCCCCTGCCGCATCGCTCGTTGAAAGAATTAATAGAATCTATTCATTCTATTTCTGCGGCATACTTAAGGGTTGGGGTCAAGGGTTATTGGGATCAATTCCATCTCACTTCTGGCGAACTCAGAGAATTCAGGAAAGGAATAAATCAGGCGGTTTCAATTCTTGATCCGAAGACGATTGGTTTGGTATGGCCCCCGTACTCTCTGCTAGGGTTGCGAGAATTCCGGAAACTTTCCCAACATTCCCAGGTTTTTCTCCAACCAGGTTTTCAAATAAAAAAACCTGTGAACTTTGGGTAAATTTCAGTAATTTCGCAAAAATCCTCCGTACCTCCAGCCGGTACTGACCGGTTCATGGAGACAGACACACAGATTATAATGATATATAATGATATATATATTATTATAAATACTGACCGGTCCTCCATCTTGGACTGCAGCTGGGTGAGGATCTCAGCACACTGACGATGGTACTCCACCTGGGCTTGGACCAGTGCGGCTAGCTGGCTCACCTGTTCAATCTGCTGACGWAAACACAAAAGGCCCAACGGGACGACTGTTACATATGGGCGGCGTGGCCCAAGTCCTACAGTRTACATCCGGACTCACTGGTCTGGCTAACATACAGAAACTACAGTATGGTACTGCAAGGTCAACACAGAACACATCCGCCTTACTGTGTGACGACCCTCCCACTCGGTCTGCCGAATTCTTTCTCTTTGCTCTTGTTTTCCTTATTAGGATGTCGGTGTGCTCCGGTGTGTCCTGGGGATAAATACACCTTTCCCCCATTCATTGGGGAGACTCTCTCCATGCAGACACACTGTTGGTTGCGGCATTTTTGTGGCTGTCTTGTTTGTTTGCTTTGGCACCTTTCAACAACCCTCATTATCACATTTATGCACGCAACCACTCACTTACACTACTGACTACACACACCATTGTTACTTGTTTAGATTATATTAGTTAATCAACATATTTTTGCTATTCCTTGAGCTCCATGTTGTCTCCCTTTTTGTTATGGGCTACGAGCCGGTTCGTGACAACTGGCTAACGTACAGATACTTTGATATGACAACACAAGGTCAAGAAAGACTGGATGGATGGATAGATGGGTGGAGGAGCCATTATAGAACGTCGAGCTCAACTGTAATTATTATCATCTCTATAGAAGTCCTGTTCATCTGATATCTGAGGCTCTAGGTTCCCTGATACTGCCTTGATGAGAACCTCCAGTCCACACAACACAACGTTACATGCAGACAATACACAGKGAGTCAAAGTCAGCCTGTGATGCTCTTCCACTGACAGAAGTAGAACAAGAGCTTTGAATCATGACCCCCTCCGTTGCCGTGGTTGCAGCTGGCCAGAGGGGGAAGTGACTTGGACTAGAGACAGGGAGGGAGAGAAGAGGACAGATGAATGAAGTCTCATTGACTGCTCTTCCACTGACAGAAGTAGAACAAGAGCTTTGAATCATGACCCCCTCCGTTGCCGTGGTTGCAGCTGGCCAGAGGGGGAAGTGACTTGGACTAGAGACAGGGAGGGAGAGAAGAGGACAGAGACCCAAACATTCGCCAGGTTTTTCTCCAACCAGGTTTCAAAATAAAAAACCTGTGAAAGCTTTGGGTAAAATTTCAGTAAGTTCGCAAAAATCCTCCGTTACCTCAGCCGGTTACTGACCGGTCATGGAGACAGACACACAGATTATAATGATGATTATAAATTGAATATATATTATTTATAAATACTGACCGTCCTCCAATCTTTGGACTGCAGCTGGTGAGGCATCTCAGCAACACTGACGATGGATACCTCCACCTGGGCCGGTGGACCAGTGCGGCTAGCTGCTCACCTGCTTCATCTGCTGACGTAAAACACAAAAGGCCCAACGGGACGACTGTTACATAGGGCGGCGTGGCCCAAGTCTACAGTATACTCCGGACTCACTGGTCTGGCTAACATACAGAAACTACAGTATGGTACTGCAAGGTCAACACAGAAACACATCCGACCTTACTGTTGTGACGACCCTCCCACTCGGTCTGACGAATTCTTTTCTCTTTGCTCTGTGTCCTTATTAGGATGTCGGTTGTGTCCTGTGTGTCCTGGGATAAATACACCTTTCCCCATTCCATTGGGAGACTCTCTCCATGCGACACACTGTTGGTTGCGGCATTTGTGGCGGTGCTTGTTTTTTGCTTTGAACCTTTCAAGCAACCCTCATTATCAACAATTTATGCACACGCAACCACTCACTACACTACTGACTACACACCACATTGTTACTTGTTTAGTTTACTTTAGTTAATCAACATATTTCTGCTATTCCTTGAGCTCCATGTTGTCTCCCTTTTTGTTACGGGCTACGAGCCGCGTTCGTGACAACTGGCGTAACGTACAGAAACTGTTGATATGACAACACAAAAGGTCAAGAAAGACTGGATGGATGGATTAGATGGGTGGAGGAGCCATTATAGAACCGTCGAGCTTCAACTGTTAATTATTATCATCTCTATAGAAGTCCTGTTCATCTGATAATCTGAGGCTCTAGGTTCCTGATACTGCCTTGATGAGAACCTCCAGTCCACACAACACAACGTTACATGCAGACAATACACAGGGAGTCAAAGTCAGCCTGTGATGCTCTTCCACTGACAGAAGATGAACAAGAGCTTTGAATCATGACCCCCTCCGTTGCCGTGGTTGCAGCTGGCCAGAGGGGGAAGTGACTTGGACTAGAGACAGGGAGGAGAGAAGAGGACAGGAGAATAGACAGACACAGTTGCTGAGAAAAAAATAACAACTATTGAACATCAAACGTGTTACATGTGCTCAGTGATGGACAGAAACGCAGTGTAAAGACATGACGACTCTACTACACGCTGCTACTACCACTGCTGCTACTACACTTCCTGCTACTATTACCGCTTACTACTCCTGCCTACTACTACTACCTGCTGCTTAACTACTACTACTGCCTAATACTACTTACTACTGCTTACTTACTACTACTTAGTACTTGCTACTTACTACTACTACTTCTGCTTACTACTACTAGGAATATAGATATTTAGTGCTTAGACCCACAGGTAAACAGTATACTTGCATTTTACTAACTAGTTCACCACTTCACACTGAACCTACAGTACCGGAGGAAAACATGGTGCTCATGTGTCAATGGTGGGTCATCACACACGCACCACACCCCTGTGTGGGAAGTAGGAGTAACGGTAAGAAACATATTCCT
>NW_019945390.1:142530-143630 GCF_002910315.2 Salvelinus sp. IW2-2015
TACATCACTCTCCAACAGGTTGAACATGCTGAGCTCAGCGATCTCCTTGGTATCGTCAAACTTCTCCAGAGCCTGTTTGATCTCGTCGTCCGTCACCTTGCCCTGACGCTTCTTCTTGTAGTCGAAGTCCAGACGGCGGCCTTCCAGTTTCTTCAGGTGATGCTGCGAGGAGAGGAAGGAAAAGGAAGGAAGAAAGAAAGGGTGACAAGAGTGACAGGTTAGACAGGGATCACTCCAAATGGTCAGACAACWTCATCCTTTTCACACTATCGTACCAACCCAAACCGTACTGGTCCAGCGCAGCTTGGCCCAGTTTTGCTCAGGGCTGTGAGTCAACTCCTGGCCCAGTCCTGAAACAACCCCTGACCTCAGATTGGACAGGCATATGCCAGCAACATGACTGGAGCTCCCAGCCACATAATCTGAAGGTGGTGCCTTCACTAATGCTTACCCRTATCAGACACCTTCAGGCATATGATTATTCAGAGTTAATTATAAACTTTTAGTATGCCAGAGTTGATTTTCCCTCTGCCCTTAGRACAAAAAAGTCKAAATGAAGCTCTCCGAGAATCTAAACTTTATCAGCTGAGTATTGATTCTGTGGTCTGGCAGRGAGACGGATGTAATTGCATTGGGCAACTMCAACGAGAGAGTAAACATGCTGCCTCTCCCTCCAGGGCAGTAAACATTGACTGAGCATTAGGAGTYATCCCACTGATGTCAATGTCTAGATGAAGTGATTGTTACTCCACTTATTTATGTGCATATAAAGATGCAACGTTGGCATTACCGTTCAATTTTTTTWAATTAAMATTTTCCTGGTCTGCTTTCGACGTGACTAGGATTTGAGTTGTATGTTGTAATGTATGCAATGACTTCCAATGTGTCTCATTAATGACATAGAAAATTGACACGGGGTATTTGTGTCTCCCCTTCCATAGGGCGATTAGATGGATCAGACAACATGGTTTTAATTGATCTGTTTGTCAGTGTCAGCAGAGTAGGCTACTCTGTCATTTTTGTAGTATAAGTGTCTCGTACCGGTAAGAAATTAAATCTACTTTCACCTCCTGGACCCAGGTCTCTTTTTTGAGTGAGTA
>NW_019945390.1:147181-162255 GCF_002910315.2 Salvelinus sp. IW2-2015
GTCAGCCCCAAATAGTTATAAGAGTCCTTAACTTTTATCTTCTCTGTATTTTTATTTCGTAGTGTAGAAGGTGTGTTGTGTGGTTCTCGTACCCGGTAAGAAATAAATCTACTTTCACCCCTGGACCCAGAGATACTGCATAAAAAAAAAGCCCTACGTACTAAATACAAGGATAACAAGGAATGGCACTCGCATGACATCACAAGCAGACATAATAACAAAACTGCAAAACAGACATAACACAATAACAACACGCAGCAAGCTAGACACACCACCATAATAACACACGGCAAGCTAGACACAACACCTAATAACAACACGGCAAGCTAGACACAACACTAATAAACACACGGCAAGCTAGGACACACCACCACTAATAAACAACACACGGCAAGCTAGACACAAACACTATATATAACAACACGGCAGCTAGACACACCACCTAATAACAACACGGCAAGCTAGACACAACAACTACTAATAACAACACGGCAAGCTAGAGCACAACACCCTAATACAACACGGCAAGCTAGACACAACACCCATAATAACAACACGGCAAGCTAGACACAACACCTATATAACAACACGGCAAGCTAGACAACACATACTAATAACAACACGGCAAGCTAGACACAACACCTAATAACAACACGGCAAGCTAGACCACAACACCACTAATAACAACACGGCAAGCTAGAACACACACCTAATAACAACACGGCAAGCTAGACACCACACACACTAATAACACACACGGCAAGCTAGACAACAACACCCACCAAATAACCAACACGGCAAGCTAGACACAACACTATAATAACAACACGGCAAGCTAGACACAACACTATAATAACAACACGGCAAGCTACACACAACCCACACGCCCTAAATAACAACACGGCAAGCTAGAACACAACACTATAATAACAACACGGCAAGCTAGACACACCACCATAATAACAACACGGCAAGCTAGACACAACCACCGTAATAACAACACGGCAAGCTAGACAACAACCCTAATAACAGCACGGCAAGCTAGACACAACACCATAATAACAACACGACAAGCTAGACACAACACCCTAATAACAACACGGCAAGCTAGACACACACCCCCCGTAAATAACAACACGGCAAGCTAGACACACCCACCTAATAACAACACGGCAAGCTAGACACACCACCGAATAAACACACGGCAAGCTAGACACAACACCATAATAACAACACGGCAAGCTAGACACACGCACCCTATAACAGCACGGCAAGCTAGACACAACACCATAATAACAACACGGCAAGCTAGACACACCACCCTAATACAACACGGCAAGCTAGACACAACACCCTAATAACAACACGGCAAGCTAGACACACCACCCTAATAACAACACGGCAAGCTAGACACAAACACCCCTAATAACAACACGGCAAAGCTAGACCACACCACCCTAATAACAAACACCGGCAAGCTAGACACAACACCTAATAACAACACGGCAAGCTAGACACAACACCCTAATAACACACGGCAAGCTAGACACAACACCCTATAAACAGCACGGCAAGCTAGACACAACACCCTAATAACAGCACGGCAAGCTAGACACAAACACCCTAATAACAGCACGGCAAGCTAGACACAACACCCTAATAACAGCACGGCAAGCTAGACACACCACCGTAATAACAAACGGCAAGCTAGAACACACCACCCTAATAACAACACGGCAAGCTAGACACAACACCCTAAATAACAGCACGGCAAGCTAGACACAACACCCTAATAACAGCACGGCAAGCTAGACACAACACCCTAAAACAGCACGGCAAGCTAGACACACCACCTAATAACAGCAACGGCAAGCTAGACACACCACCTAATAACAACACGGCAAGCTAGACACAAACACCATAATAACAACACGGCAAGCTAGACACACCACCATAATAACAACACGGCAAGCTAGACACAACACCCTAATAACAACAGCAAGCTAGACACACACCATAATAACAACACGGCAACTAGACACACCACCCTAATAACAACACGGCAAGCTAGACACACACACCTAATAACAACACGGCAAGCTAGACACACACCATAATAACAACACGGCAAGCTAGACACAACCACATAATAACAACACGGCAAGCTAGACACAACACCATTAATAACAACACGGCAAGCTAGACACAACACCATAATAACAACACGCAAGCTAGACACAACACCCTAATAACAACACGCAAGCTAACAACACCATAATAAAACATGCAAGTAGACACAACACCCTAATAAACAGCACGGCAAGCTAGACACAACACCATAATAACAACACGGCAAGCTAGACACAACACATAATAACAAACACGCAAGCTAGACACAACAACCTAATAACAACACGGCAAGCTAGACACAACACCACCTAATAACAACACGGCAAGCTAGACACAACACCATAATAACAACACGGCAAGCTAGACACAACACCATAATAACAAGCACGCCAAGCTAGACACAACACCACTATAATAACAAGCACGGCAAGCTAGACACAACACCATAATAACAACACGGCAAGCTAGACACACCACCCTAATAACAACACGACAAGCTAGACATAACATGGTAAGCTAGACCGATGTACCCCTGAAAGAAGAAATGTTTGTCCAAAAACAAACAAAAGTGGTACTGACCCAATGACAAAGACAGTGAATATACAGACTCACCGGGGATATGGCTGATGTTCTCCGCTACTGTTATCAAAATTCATAACTTAATTGAGCGAACTAAAAGACAGSTGAGTATTTTCATTGTCATCTCTTTACAGCAATAGCCATTTGCTTTCCAAWCAGTTTTTCTGCAATTGCATTTTTAAATATTGCGATATGCCTGGCTGGGTCTCTCTTCTTCTCACTGATAGTCGCAACTCAACAATCMTCTATTTGGTATTTGCCCAAATTGCGGKCCCTTCGACTGTGGGCTATGCGATTTCAAACAATCTACAGCTTWTTKTTTTAAAGAAGCTACTTCAAATGTACTTTAGGGAAACCTTCCCCTAGCCTTATGGACACGCCGCATATGCCTTCTAATTGTGGCATAAACACAACCAGTCATGATGTTTTCATCTGAAAACAATCACTTAACCAAGGCGCTCCTGTAGCCTACCAGCGCACATTCGTTCACTCAGAAAATTATTTCAGCATCCAAACCCCAACAGTGCTCTGTGCACCCGCAATTTGATGAATTGAAAGAAACATCTGTTACAAAAACACTTATGTGTATTGTAATGACRTTCTGCCATTGTCATTTGGCCTACACTTGTAGCCTGAATTGATTAATCCACTGTTGTCCACGCRCACCTCGGTCTCGGCCACTCATCTCCRCCTTGACAAAATKTAAGTGTTCTCCTCAAACCACAAAGCAATATGGAGCGTAAACCACCCGGTTTCCAGTCAATTCACRGCTGACTTGCAGCAATGTTAAATAGTGGTGTAGTAGCCTATAGTTTTGGGGCATGTTGTATTACCAGACGGCCTTACTTTCACCCCTGTCTGGGTCTCAATGTTGCATAAAATATMAAATAAAATGAATAAATCCAGTCTCACCGCAATCTCCTTGAGGTCTTTGTCGTGGAGGGTCTGCAGCGGRTCCAGGAAGTTCTGCTTGACCTCCATGTCTAGAGCGTCCTTCACCTCCCCCAGCTCACGCATGGACTCCCCAGCATCGATCAGAGCCAGGCCTGGAACACACAGAGGCAGAATATAACAACATGTACTCCTCCATCTCCTCCAGAAAAGTTGAGGAGTTTGCACATTGATGTTGTTTATGAGCGCTAAGCTAGCCCGCTCCATTGTTTGTTTGGTCTTATGAGTCGACAAGACCGCACAAACAAATGTGGGGGCAGGCTAGCAATCAGCACCATTATAAATAGACAATGGCGGTGATCGAAATCGGTCTTGCCTACTACTAACTAAAACTACATACTGGGTACTAATAGTACTACATTCTGTTTAGTAGAAAGGTATGCAGTAAGCAACAAGTATCATTTCAACATACTACTCATCCATACTGAGAAGGCATCATGAAATGCGCAATCGCGTTTGTTCCCCGTCATTCATACATTTTTGTAGAGCGAGTCCCCTATTCTGATAATGAGCTGTTGTCAAACATGTTCAAACAGGTGCAACAAGATGATTCTCTTCAACAGTGTGCAGCGAATTCTACTTGATGAAAAKAATAAATGAGTATAACATCCTGGCATTTAAACCATACAACATTTTAGAAATGTCACATCCTATAMAACGTTATATTTTCRTATACCCAAAAGCCTGCTATTTAGAAGGCAAGTACGGGTATTCTGACACGGCCATAGTGACTTACCAAAGTTGGACTCTTCCCCGAGCTCCCTGCCAAACTTCTGCATGGACTCTCCCAGGACGGTCTCGGTCTGGATGTAGCCCAGACCCTTCTCCTGGCCACGCATCTTAGACATGGAGTTGATCATGGTCATCTTGGCTCTGGAGGCTGTACCACGCCACAATTCATTCATTCAGAATCACTCAATCAATAAACTTTACAAGTTACTTTTTAAACATGCCTTGATTATGGTGTATTGTCATGTGTATAATTGATTAAATTAAATAAACATTATAAAAAGGGTTGACCAAACCAAACACAAACAGTTCAAAGTAGTGCACTATATAGGGGATAGGGTGCCATCGGAGACCAGGTACTGTCTCTCACCTGGGTTGGGCTGCAGATACTCTGTGGTCTTGGTCATAATGTCCATCACCGCCCTACTGGTGGTGTCCACCTTCTACAACCCACACAAGAGAGAGATATATATAATTTTTTTAATTTAAAGAAGGAGAGAGAGATTATGACAAAGACAGAAAAGAGAGGGGGGAGGGAAGAAAGAGATTAAACAGAAGAGAGGGAGGAGAGAGAGAAGTGAGAGAAGAGACAGAAAGACAAAAGAGAGAGGGGGTGTAGGGGAGGAAGAGAGAAGGAGAAAGATGAGAGAATGAAAGAAAACACAGAAGGAGGAGGAAGGCTTTGGTTCCTTGAGGCTGTCATGTTGTACAACATGCCTGGACAGAACATGAAGGGGCTTTACTCTGTAGTGTGGTGGTGGAGGAGAGGACAACATGCCTGGACAGAACATGAAGGGGCTTTACTCTGAGTGTGGTGGTGGAGGGAGAGAACAATGCCTGGACAGAACATGAAGGGGCTTTACTCTGGAGTGTGGGGTGGAGGAGAGACAACATGCCTGTGGACAGAACATGAAGGGGCTTTACTCTGGAGTTGGGTGGAGGGAGACAACATGCCTGGACAGAACATGAAGGGCTTTACTCTGGTGTTGGTGGTGGAGGGAGAGACAACATGCCTGGACAGAACATGAAGGGGCTTTACTCTGGAGTGTGGTGGTGGAGGGAGGAGACAACATGCCTGGACAGAACATGAAGGGGCTTTACTCTGTATGTGGAGGTGGGGGAGAGACAACATGCAAAGCTGGACAGTGGTGAAGATTGCTTTTGTGTTCCCACTTGATGCTGGTCAGATATGCCAGTTCTCTGCCTTCTTCAACACAGACCTCACACTACTATAGACCAGAGCCCTATATTTAAATACATGGCTCTGCTATACACCACTCAGCCTCCCCAGCTGTCTAGAATAAGAGACTACACTACAGAATGATGGCTTGGTCTCTCCCCAATCACAATGCACGCACACTATTTTCCCACTTTCTAGAAGCAATTTCATAAGAATTTTTCCAAGGCATTTAAATTGAGAAAACTTCTCTCTTTTATGGAAAAAAGTCCATGTGCAGTGCACAGCACAAATGTAATACAATAGGACTACGGGATAACCCTTGGAGTGGATAGAACATGGAGTGGTGAGGATATCGTTTCTAACACAAATGAACAAGGCTTGGGAGAATGGGCTCATTCATCACAACATTGTAATATTGAAGAAGAAGGAGATGATTCTTAGAGAATAGAAAGAGAGGATTCTTAGAGAAGTAGAAAGAGAGGATTCTTAGAGAAATAGAAAGAGGAAGATCTTAGAGAAATAGAAAGAGAGGATTCTTAGAGAAGTAGAAAAGAGAGGATTCTTAGAGAATAGAAGAGAGGATTCTTAGAGAAATAGAGAGAGGATTCTTAGAGAAGTAGAAAGAGAGGATTCTTAGAGAAGTAGAAGAGAGGATTCTTAGAGAAATAGAAGGTTCTTAGAGAATAGAAAGAGAGGATTCTTAGAGAAATAGAAAGAGAGGATTCTTAGAGGAAAAGAAAGAGAGGATTCTTAGAGAAATAGAAAGAAGGATTCTTAGAGAAGTAGAAGAGAGGATTCTTAGAGAATAGAAAGAGAGGATTCTTGAGAAGTAGAAAGAGAGGATTCTTAGAGAAATAGAAAGAGAGGATTCTTAGAGAAAAGAAAGAGAGGATTCTTAGAGAAATAGAAAGAGAGGATTCTTAGAAAAGAATAGAGAGGATTCTTAGAGAAATAGAAAGAGAGGGATTCTTAGAGAATAGAAGAGAGGATTCTTAAGAGAAGTAGAAAGAGAGGATTCTTAGAAGTAGAAAGAGAGGATTCTTAGAGAATAGAAAGAGAGGATTCTTAGAGAATAGAAAGAGAGGATTCTTAGAGAAATAGAAGAAGGGATTCTTAGAGAATAGAAAGAGAGATTCTTAGAGAAATAAGGACAGGAATTCTTAGAGAGAAAGAAGAGAATTCTTGCCTTTTCCATTTCAGTGAAGTCATCATCATGTTTAGTCCCCTCTGCTCCCCCAACCTTCTCCTCACCCTCTGCAAGAAGACACAAAGACATGTCAAGGTTAATATCATTTAAAAGCTTTTGCACCTCAAGAAAAGCGATAGGTGAATGTAAAAGGTAGAATCAAATGTCAAAGATACCAAAACCAGATATACAGCAATTTCATTTTCATTTCAGTCAATATAGCTTCCACGTTGGACACTGAAATGGAAAAATCCCCAGGGTGTACTATTCAATTCACAACTAATTTAATTATTAACAAGTCTTTTATTCAGTTGCTGGACAAAAGCATTTCAATTTCAGCTACGTTGTAATCAGCCAGTCTCTCAAACATGCAGTGAATAAACTCCAGACATTGAACTATTTTAACAGAAATCGTTCTCCTAGCTACAGTTATTACCCTCCTGGTTATTCCCCTCCTGTTGTTTTTGTTTGCGTCTATATGAGCCAGTGTCTTGCATGTTGTTGCTGTCTCATGTCTGCTCTGTACATCAGTGTGTTTACAATCCACACACACACACACACACACACAACACACGCACACACACACACACAACACACACACACACACACACACACACACACACACACACACACACACACACACAACACACACACACACACACACACACACACACACACATCAAAGGCCATGCCATCTGGTTAGAGGAGCTGTCTTATTCAAGGCTTTGTGATATAAACTCAGTCACCACAACCACAGCCTGTGACGTAACCTGGTGCCCAGGAGGCCTACAATCMGACACATCCAGGCCAGACGAGCAGCTCACAGAGGGCAGGATGAGAGATGYGAGGGAATTAAGGAGAAGTCKATTTTGTGACTGAAGGATCAATTGCTGTGAGCAAGCTTGTTTAGGGAGAGTGGGAATTTGCAGTGCTCCTTTGAGATTGTATCATACAAGATGGAAAATGACTAACAAGAMAGAAAGATTACTYGAGAGAGACGGTGATATGACTTGTATTACGTAAGGAKCTAATTCATTGTAGYCACAAGGGRTCTAAAAATCAGCCWTTATCCTACTCATGATGAGATGGTGAAAACAACACTAAATTCCTCCCGCTATGCAGAGAACACACACAAAGAGAGCAAAGACCTTCTCCTGTCATCAGTTTCTGCTTAACGTCACTCAGAAATCTTTAAATCCTCCGTGAAACAGTTGCCGGTTGTTGCCATGGAGACCAGGCACCTGCCTGGTTCGGCTCGTTGGCTATGTGTCTCCTGCTCCCAAATCTCTCCCCCATCTCCCTCCCTTCCTCACTCCTTCCCCCACTCCCTTTTCCTCTCCCGCTGCTACTCCCTGGAATACCAGACACATCCACAACGATCAAAGGCCAAACCCAGGAGAGACAGGGAGGGAGGAAGAGAGAAAGAGAGAGAGAGCCTCTGACTCTTTCGCAGTGCGGTTGTGTCATCATCATCT
Source organism: Salvelinus sp. IW2-2015 (assembly GCF_002910315.2). Lineage (NCBI taxonomy): Eukaryota > Metazoa > Chordata > Actinopteri > Salmoniformes > Salmonidae > Salvelinus > Salvelinus sp. IW2-2015. The sequence continues at coordinate 155,412 of NW_019945390.1, forward strand.
CTGGATAGAGGACAGTGATGCTGACAGTGATGCTGACAGTGATGCTGACAGTGATGACAGCCCAGTGACGCTGTGAGTCCTAAGATGGAGGTCAATGATATGTGATAATATGCGGCAGTGTGTCACATCACGGAGGCTGAGAGCAGGGTACAGACAGGGCGGGCATCAGAACATTAAGCCTTCCATAACAGGGCATTTGTGTGTGTGTGTGTGTGTGTGTGTGTGCCTGCGTGTGTGCGTCAGGCCAGACAGACATCATGTACCAATCTCATTTTTCATTACTACAAGGACAATCCTACAACACGATTCCCAGAACATCACCAAATCAATCATGGTCAGAACAACATTGGCCGACCCTTGTCATAGATTTTGCAAATCTATTGGAGGTTAGGGCTTTTAAGATAGAAAAGTTGGCAGAGAGTGAAAGAAAGAAAGAGAAAGTGAGAGACAGAAAGAGAGCGAGAGAGATGCCACTTGCATTTCTCCACAGGACTATAAATAGGTGAAGTAACTCTGTATCTTAATGCATTCCTCCTTAACTATATCATGTACCGTATTGAGAGGTATCACAAGATGGGATACAGATATGGTGTGTGTATGGATTGTCTGCCACCCCAGTGCTGTGACTACCCATGACTGCACATTGCAGCCTTCATCGCTTCCCCTGCTGGACACACACACACACACACACACAACACACACACACGACACACACACACACCACACACACATCACACACACACACACACACACACACAGCACACACACAACACACACACACCACACACACACACACACACACAACACAAGCACCACACACAAAAAGCAGAATAAATGTTCCCCTGGATAGAAACATCCCGTTGATTGAAATATCAGTAAGCACACATTGGAGCGCACATTGACAGATGTTTAATAGAGATAGGCATACGGCGATGGTGATGGTGTCCAAACCCACCTCATGAAGTGTTCTGAATAAGATGCAGGGGAGAGGAGACACGTGACATGGAGCATAGCTTTAGCTAACAGTGACTGGCACAATAGCGGCTCTGCCCGGCAAAGCAGGAAGTCTGGCCGTCAGAACCTAAATAGATGAAAAGCGACTAAATCACGCAGAACCAATGGGAATCCATGCTTCTCTAAGGAGACACAGGATGAGTTGCTTTGAGTGTAATGTTTCTATGTCAGTGGGCTGGAGAAACTGTGTATACTGTCTGCTTGTGTCCCCTTCACTGCAGCACTTTCCTGATCTACACTGTAGAATTGAGTGTCTGCTGCAGGACAGAGCCAAAATGGAGGATGGTGTGCAAGTGGTCCTGACCCAAGATAGCACTTGGCAAGGATAGGGGATGGCTGGAGTGCCCCTGAGAGCAAGAGGTGAGAGGAAGAGAGAGAGAGAGAGAGAGAGAGAGAGAGAGAGAGAGAGAGAGAGAGAGAGAGGAGGAGAGTGAGAGTGAGAGGAAGAGAAAACAGGGGATAATTAGAGGAAAGGAGAAAGAGGGAGACAAAATAAAAATAGGTAGTTGTTAGCAGTTATAAAAGAGATCCAGAGATGGAGAACAGAGAAAACAGAGGAACAGAGAATTAGAGGAAACAAGGGCTTGTTGGGGTGGGCGACATACAGTAAGAACACCAGGAAATGAAAATAAATGCTTTTTAGTCTTAATTTAGGGTTAGCAATGGTGTAAGGTTAGAGGTAGGCTTAACATCAGATTTTTAAGCCAATTTTAGCCAATTTTGACATTGCAGCTGCCGTATCTAAGGGAAATCATTCAGTTCTACCCCCTGGACAGATCATGACAGTAAATGTGAAAAAAGCCTGAAATGAACACGAAGCCAATGACTTAATGCTGTCAGTTATGCGAATAGTGGCCTTGAAGCAGTTACCTAGAGGTGCAAGCAGTGACGTCACGTATGACTGCAGTTGTGGATAGGACTTCACACAGTGAGCACACAGAATAGCTAAAAGTAGAGCACAATTGACTCACAGGACCCCAGGGCATAGCAGCATGACATACTGTAGGATAGCTTTCACAGGACCCAGGCATAGCAGCATGACATACTGTAGGATAGCTTTCACAGGAATCTCTGGGAATAGCAGCATGACATACTGTAGGATAGCTTTCACAGGACCCACGGGCATAGCAGCATGACATACTGTAGGATAGCTCACAGGACCCCAGGGCATAGCAGCATGACATACTGCAGGATAGCTTTCACAGGAATCTCTGGCATAGCAGCATGACATACTGTAGTAGGATAGCTTTCACAGGAATCTCTGGGCATTGTTGTTCTCAACGGAGTGCAAGACGCACAATATTCATAATATTCACCTGGGGGGTGAATCCTAACATCATCTTCAGTACATTTTTTAAAAACTTAGTCGCCCATTGATCTCAATGCTTGACTAAGTGAAAGAACAAGTTAGGATTTACCCCGATATTTATAGAAACTCTGCCAAGTCAAGTATGTTTGGTTCAATGGAGGACACCTCGGCTCATATGTCACCTGATAAATCCTCCTCATTCGTGTTACATCATCACTGTGGGTCAAACAGACTGGCATGACCTTGTTTACCTTCTGACCAGGGCAGTGACATCCGATGCTTAATTAGATTAGTGTCCAGATTCTCAGACACCGATTAAGCCTAGTCCTAGACTAAAAAGCTACAAAATTTCAATTGAGAGTTTCCATTGAAAATGCTTTTTAGTCAAGGTTTAATGTGTGTCCGGGAAACCAGCCCTTAGGGGTGCATCTCAATAGTCTAAAGTGGCTTCCTCTCCCTCACCTGTATTCATCTGACAACACAGGCACGGTAGAAGCCACTTAGGAATGGGTGCTGCTGGGAATTTATTTACACCGGTCCAATTCTTTAACATCAGCTGCAGATGGAGAAAGGAMAATTTTTCATTCACTTGATTCACCTACATGAATGAAATGGATTTGATTCCAGATTGCAGRTGATGAATATGGTACTGGGTAGTGTGTAGGCCCTSCTATGCTGTTGGGGATATATTGTATTGTTCTCAAAGTCACTCACTGCTGTAGATCCTGGACAGCTGCACTGTAACACATGAGTGAGCACCCACAGTAATGTAATCACTGAAAGCTCAGGGACAAAGCCATATCAATACATCACCCGTCACTAACAAGTAAAACCACTTTCTCCTCAACACTCCATTTCATCTGATTGTGCGRTCAGGTGGTGAAAGGCAGGGAGGTTGTTTTTKTAGCAGGGATTTTTAGTTGAAGCTCCATTCTGGGCTTTGGGTTCTTCGTAGTTAATAAATMATGGTTGAAGGAATGGTTATGAATGAAGTATAATTATTATTATGATTCGTTCATATGAATTGCTGCTTTTCTTAACTTGAAAAAGAGAAGTCAATCTCACTGACTTACCTGGTTTAAAAAAAGGTTGAAAAAAACAATATGAATATACAACAAGCGCTTATAACCTAAACAATTAAAGATTATTTACCTGAATGTCAGCACCAGAAAGCACCATTAGTCTACCAGAGGTTAGAGGGACTCATTTCCCCCCCCKKKKAAAAAAACTAAACGCCTCGGAGGCTCAAAACAGTCGATAGTAATTAGCCCACAGAGTGGTGACATCGCATGCCCCCTCCTGTGACCTTTATAACTGTCACCCGCTCCAATGGGTGACAGAGTGAGGGACCTAACCTTTCCTTCAGGCATCAACACCCTCTGTCTTTTTTTCCTACATCACCCTCGCTTTCTTCTCAAGGTGAAACAACATTCCAACAAAAATCCCATTTAGTCGTTTCCACAAGAGTTTTTGTTCAACAAAGCTCAGGGCCAGATGTTAATCTACACGGCTGTGTCTTTCTCCCAGAAATGATGCGCTCTCATTTAAAACTATACTGATAGATACAATAGGCCCGGAAGAGCCTTTGTTCTGTTTTAAAAGCGTCTTTGAGACTTTTCATGTAATGAAAGCGCTATATAAATTAAACATATGATTATGATTATTATTAACACAAAGAAACCAAAACAACTGTTAACTCTCCAGAGTGGATCAAGCTCAATTGTTCCACTGTGTGAATTAAATAACAGACGAGAGAGAGAGACAGAGAGACAGAGAGATAGAGAGACAGAGAGGCAGAGAGCAGAGGCAGAGAGCAGAGAGACACGAGAGGCAGAGAGACAGAGAGGCAGAGAGCAGAGAGGCAGAGAGGCAGAGAGGCAGAGAGGCAGAGAGAAGAGAGATAGAGAGGCAGAGAGATAGAGAGGCAGAGAGGCAGAGAGGCAGAGAGGCAGAGAGGCAGAGAGGCAGAGCGGCAGAGCGGCAGAGAGAGAGAGAGGCAGAGAGATAGAGAGATAGAGAGGCAAGAGAGGCAGAGAGGCAGCAGAAGCACAGGCGACAGACAGACAAAGCTCAGCGACAGCAAGATCACACGAGCAAGGAAGCAAGGCGAGCGACAAGCACCATGCATACAGACCAACATGACATATGACTAGTTGAGTCTAGAACATGAAGCGAGACACAGATATTGATTATACTATAACTAACAGAAACACAGCAGCACGAAGATCGAGAGGACATACGATCATGCAGACTATTTCAGACACACAGAAATAGACCGTCAGAACAAGTATATGATTGTAAAGAGGACGAGGAACAGATTCACAAGGAAGACACAGACGAGCTGCACTTTCACCACCGAACCCTGTGGAACGATTTGGCGATGCAATCGATATATGATGATAATCCCATGGAGAGAGCCATAAAGACTAGAAGAGACGAGCCAGATGGTTGCCCAGAGTCGCCTAAGTGGAGAGATCGAAGCCCACACAGCACCAGAGATCATCACGTGACCCAAGATGGTAACGAGCCACAGAATATGCCATGAGTGAGTATATTTCAAGAATACAGAGGACAGAGGAGTACCACACAAGAGAAGAACCCACGCATGAGTCACACGTGAAACAAAATGATGACTGTCGACCAGTGAGGGTAATAAAACTTTAACAGAAAGTGTACCTGTATTCCAATGCACAGCACGAGCTTCAATAACTTATTTGATCAGTATTTCAGTAGAGTAACAGAGTGATGACTTTACCACAGTAATGAAAGAAAACTCAGTGGAAGACTGACGAAATGTGGGAGGATTTATGTGGCGACAGTCAAATTTGGGGGAAATTTAGTATATTTGAAAAATGACAAAAATGTCCACGCAGAGGGTAGCAAAGGAGATAAGACGAGGCCATATCAATGAACAGAATTAAGGCCCAATCCATTCAAGAACATTGGGACTTGCTTTACGTATTAACTTGGAGGGCAGGATCCAACAATTTATCATATCGGCAGTCATACAAGTATGAATTCTTGCCAATCCCAGGAAGTTGGAAGGTATTACCACAGTCTAACACACAAGAGGGACAGCAGCAAAAAAAATGTGCTAACAAAGATTCAAAATCGCTGACAAAGATTATGGCGAATCAAGGCGAAAAGGTCAACGAACAAACGACGTTAGCATGAAGAATAGTTAACGAACGGAAAGAAACGAAACCAAACATAGATATGAGCCACAGAGAAGACACCAAAGAGACAGAAAGTCAGAACGAGCTGCATAAAAGGATGATTATAAGCCAGATAGTTAAGAAGACATAAAGCTACCCGAAGTCAATTTTAGATGAATACGAGACAAGTATTCACAAAGCGAAAGGGATGAAGTAGAGGTAACAGGAATATGTGAGAGCCAAAAGTGAACAAAAGTTGTGAATGCAAATGCATTTTCCTTGAAAGGAAAGAAGCAGCATGTGTAAACGAGAAGAAAAAAAATGCGTAAGTAGGAAAGGACAGGGCACAAATGGACCAGTAGTACAGAAACTTGATAACGGGAGCTCATTCACCCTTCTAAAGAACATGGCAGAAAGGCCAAGTAAGAACAATATGCGTAATGAGCAAAAGTAATTCGAGTTAGTGAATTGCATAACAAGTGTAGAACTTACATTACTAATGTGCGCCGCCACAACAGAGGACTCAACGATTTATGTATAGACGACGGCTATGAGACTATCCCATTATGTGCTTCATTCAGTAAGACAAGACACGAGAACGACAGTCAGGACGCGATCTGATAACAAACTTCTCTAGGAGAATCATTGTAGGGACCGCTAGCACGTCCCAACTTGAGCCAAAAGCCAGAGTAAACATGTAAGGGCGGCGACCATATTCAAATATGAGAATTACTTATAAAAAATCTATCTTTCATGAAATCACCACATCAGAAAGACGAACAAATTAAAAGCAACACATGTATTGTGGAAGTCAAGCCAACATTGTCATGAATTCAACAAAGAGAGGACATAGAGACGGCGAACAAAGAGCGACACAAGAACGATGACATGAAGATCGATGATAGCTCGAGAGATACACATAGCAACGAGAAAGAGCATAGCTCATTATTTCCAGCCAAAGGATAAGTAGTCACCAAAAAGCAAGAAATAGAGGAAATGAATTACACTAACCTTTGATGATCTTCATTATAGATGAACCACTCATCAGGACCAATGTTACAAGGCAAATACTTGTATGTTATTGTATCATAATTGTCAGGCAAGAGACAGATTTATATTCCAGCAAAATACTCGGCTTCATACAGGTATGGGAGCCAACGTAGTCAAGAGAGAATGGCCTCCAAAGGAAAAGTCGGAGAAATTAGCGAAGAGCCACGTCCAAAGAGTAACAGAAATTATACTTCTACGAATAAACTGTGAGGCAAAGATATGACATGTGGACTATACGAATAGAGAGGATTTACATTGATAAGGCGACTTGTTTCTTAATGCAAACAGCTGAGTCGTCAGGATTTCCAAAAAAACC
>NW_019945391.1:0-24025 GCF_002910315.2 Salvelinus sp. IW2-2015
TAAAAATGACAGACCTCTACATGCTTTGTAAGTAGGAAAACCTGCAAAATCGGCAGTGTATCAAATACTTGTTCTCCCCACTGTATGTGCATAATTAACCAGCAACTCAATATTCAGTTCTGACACTCAGGGCTCCCGAGTGGGGTGAGCAGGCTAAGGCATCTGCATCTCATTGCTAGAGGCGTCACTACAGACCCTGGTTCGATTACAGGCTGTATCATAACCGGCTGTGATTGGGAGTCCCATAGGGCGGCACACACAATTGGCCCAGCGTCCTCCGGGTTTGGGTTTGGCCGGTGTCGGGCCTTCCTTGTAAATAAGAATTTGTTCTTAACTGACCGGTCTAGTTAAATAAAAATTCACAAGGTGGAAAAATGTCCCAGTTCAATGGTGTGTGGGGGTTGGCAAATAGTTCACTTCTTCACCCATTGTAATAATAACTGAACATGTTATTGAAGAACAAGTTGAATAAATGTGGTGAGATACTATTCTCCAGTTAATCCTAATTAACTTTTAGATGTAAATACATATTTGTATTGTCAGTCCGCCACAGACAGTTCATTCTTATGAATATTTAAAGATGTTTCACTAGTCATATGACAGAGGCGAGGACGGGAGAAAAGTAGATGGAATGAGTAATACTGTACTAACAGACACTAAAATAGATACAGTCTTGGCATATTCAGCTATGTCATGTTCACTATACTGTAGAATGTTCAGCTATGTCATGTTCACTATACTGTAGTGTGTTCAGCTATGTCATGTTCACTATATTCAGTATACTGTAGAATGTTCAGCTATGTCATGTTCACTATACTCCGTATACTGTAGAATGTTCAGCTATGTCATGTTCACTATATTCAGTATACTATAGCATGTTCAGCTATGTCATGTTCACTATATTCAGTATACTATAGCATGTTCAGCTATGTCATGTTCACTATATTCAGTATACTGGCATGTTCAAGGGCATCGTCATCTGAATAATATATATGCCATTTAGCAGACACTTTTATCCAAAGTGACGCATACATATATTTTACATATGGGTGGTACCAGGAATCGAACCCACTACTCTGGCGTTATAAGTCTGTGCTCTACCAACTGAGCTACAAAGGACCACAGGTTCATAACTCTGGTATAAAAACAGACCTTTTACTCAGTACTTTGTTGAAGCACCTTTTGTAGCAATTACAGCCTTGAGTCTTCTTGGATATGATGCTTCAAGCTTGGCACACCTGTTTTTGGGGAGATTCTCCCATTCTTCTCCGCAGATCCTCTCAAGCTCTGTCAGGTTGGATGGGGATGCAAAATGCAAATTAATTACTTAAAAATCATACAATGTGATTTTCTGGATTTTTGTTTTAGATTCCGCCTCTCACAGTTGAAGTGTACCTATGATAAAAGATGACAGACCTCTACATGCTTTGTAAGTAGGAAAACCTGCAAAATCGGCAGTGTATCAAATACTTGTTCTCCCACTGTATGTAACGCTGTACTTCCTGTTTCATCTTCCTGCTTTCTACTGACTCTATTTCTATGTTCACAACTCTGGTCCTTGAGGCAGCAGAGTCTGTCTTCTGATGGTCGTTCAAAGACACAAAAGTTATATTGGTGGATGACCAATTTTTATTTATTTAATTAGGCAAGTCAGTTATTAAGAACAAAATCTTAGTTACAATGATGGCCAGGGAACAGTGGGTTAACTGTCTTGTTCAGGGGCAGAACGACAGATTTTTACCTTGTCAGCTCAGGGATTCGATGTAGCATCCATTCGGTTACTAGTCAACAACTAGGCTACTGCCGTCCTACACTCTAACCACTAGCGCTACCTGCCGCTACACTCTAACCACTAGGCTACTGCCGCCCTACACTCTACCACTAGGCTACCTGCGTCCTACGCTCTAACCACTAGGCTACTGCCGCCTACACTCTAACCACTAGGCTACCTGCCGCCCCTCACTCTACCACTAGGCTACTGCCGCCCATACATCTAACCACTAGGCTACCTGCCGCCCCTCCACTCTAACCATAGGCTACTGCCGCCCTACACTCTAACACTAGGCTACCTGCCGCCTCCATCTAACCACTAGGCTACCTGCCGCCCCTACACTCTAACCCACTAGGCTACCTGCCGCCTCTACTCTAACCACTAGGCTACCTGCCGCTCACTCTAACCACTAGGCTACCTGGCCGCCATCTAACCACTGGCTACTGCCGCCCTCACTCTAACCACTAGGCTACCCCGCCGGCTACCTGCTGTGGGGGGTACTACTTGGGAATGTGTCTGAAATGGCACCCTATTCTCTATATATAGGGCACTACTTTAGACCAGAGTCTATGAGCCTTGGTCAAAGGGAGTGCACTACATAGGGAATAGGGTGCTGTTGAGGGAGTGCACTACATAGGGAATAGGGTGCTGTTTGGGAAGCACACAGGCTGTGGTAATATCATTATTAAAATGACCATTGAACAGCTGGAAATCTGAAACTCGTGCTTAAATCAGTGACCTGAATTAACCACGTGTGGACTGCGGATCTCTCCAGTCCGATCATACCAATGAAATTGGTCAATTAGGAAGTGTAGCAGGATAGGTCCCCAGGGACTTGACTTGTTTAACCTCTCAAATCAGAGAGAAAGGACTGGTGTTGTGTGTGTGTGTGATGTGTTGATGTTGATGTGTGATGTGTGTGTGTTGTTGTGTGTTGTGTGGTGTGTGTGTGTGTGTGTGTGTGTGTGTGTGTGTGTGTGTGTGTGTGTGTGTGTGTGTGTGTGTGTGTGTGTGTGTGGTGTGTGTGTGTGTGTGTGTGTGTGGTGGGGGGGGGGGGCTGTTTCTGCAGCACATAGAGATTATTCCCTATATAATATTTTAACAAGGGCCACAGGACTCTGGTCAAAAGTAGTGCACTATATAGGGATAGGGTGCCGTTTGAGACGTAACACTAGTTCACAGCATAGTATTGGGCTCAGTAAATAGTGAGAAGGGCTAGTGCATAGTGAGAAGGGCTCAGTGCATAGTGAGAAGGGCTCAGTGCATAGTGAGAAGGCTCATGCATAGTGAGAGGGCTCAGTGATAGTGAGAAGGGCTCAGTGATAGTGAGAAGGGCATGCAGTGAAGCCTCAGTGTATAGTGAGAAGGGCTCAGTACATAGTGAGAAGGGCTCAGTGCATAGTGAGAGGGCTCAGTGTATAGTGAGAAGGTCCAGTGCATAGTGAGAAGGGCTCAGTCATAGTCAGAAGGGCTCAGTGCATAGTGAGAAGGGCTCAGTGCATAGTGAGAAGGGCTCAGTGTTAGCGAGAAGGGCTCAGTGCATAGTGAGAAGGGCTCAGTGCATAGTGAGAAGGGCTCAGTAACATAGTGGATAGGGCTCAGTGCATAGTGAGAAGGGCTCAGTGCATAAGGAGCAGGGCTCAGTGGCATAGTGAGAAGGGCTCAGTGTATAGTGAGAAGGGCTCAGTGTATAGTGAGAAGGGCTCAGTGCAATAGTGAGAAGGCTCAGTGTATAGTGAGAAGGGCTCAGTGCATAGTGAGAAGGGCTCAGTGCTAGTGAGAAGGGTCAGTGCATAGTGAGTAGGGCTCAGTGCAATAGTGAGAAGGGCCTCAGTGCATGTGAGTAGGGCTCAGTGCATAGTGAGAAGGGCTCAGTGTATAGTGAGAAGGGCTCAGTGCATAGTGAGAAGGGCTCAGTGCATAGTGAGAAGGGCTCAGTGCATAGTGAGAAGGGCTCAGTGCATAGTGAGTAGGCTCAGTGCATAGTGAATAGTGAGAAGGGCTCAGTGGCATAGTGAGAAGGGCTCAGTGCATAGTGAGAAGGGCTCAGTGTATAGTGAGAAGGGCTCAGTGCATAGTGAGAAGGGCTCAGTGCTAATGAGAAGTGGTCAGTGATAGTGAGAAGGGCTCAGTGCATAGTGGAGAAGGGTCAGTCATAGTGAGAAGGGTCAGTCATAGTGAGAAGGCTCAGTGGCCATAGTGAGAAGGGGCTCATGTGATAGTGAGAAGGGCTCAGTGCATAGGGAGAAGGGCTCAGTGATAGTGAGCTTCAAGTGGCTCAGTGCATAATGAGAAGGGCTCAGTGCATATGAGAAGGCTCAGTGCATAGTGAGAGGGCTCAGTGCATAGTGAGAAGGGCTCAGTGCATAGTGAGTTGTGAGAAGTGCATAGTGGTTGTGAGAGTGCTTAGTGAGGCTGTGAGAAGTGCATAGTGAGTTGTGAGAAGTGCATAGTGAGCTGTGAGAAGTGCATAGTGAGTTGTAGTGTGCATAGTGAGCTGTGAGAAGTGCTTAGTGCATAGTGAGTTGTGAGAAGTGCATAGTGAGCTTGTGAGATTTTTTTGTGTTAGGTGCATAATGGTTGTGAGGCGTAAATTTTTGTTTGGTGCAAATTCGAGTCAGCACAGAGCAGACAAGGGACCTGCACCCAAATGGAACCCGATTCCTTACATAGTGCACTACTTTTAACGCAGAGCTCTCATGGGAAGCCTAATGGGTCCTGTCAAAAGTGTGCACTAAACTAGGTAATAGGGTACCATTTGGATGCAGCCGGAGACCCAGCGTGGGGCTGCATTAGGAGGCAATTCAGAAGCCACGTGACACGCCCCTAGCAACATCTACGTTGATGTTTTAGAGCTCTCCAGCTCGTGTCCAAAACAAGGCTGACACAAGCAGCAAGATAATCGTCTCTCTCTCTGTGTCTCTCTGTGTCTCTCTGTGTTCTCTCTTGTCTCTTGTCTCTCTGTCTTCTGTCTCTCTGTGTCTCTCTGTGTTCTCTCTGTGGTCTCTCTGTGTCCTCTCTGTGTCTTCTGTCTCTCTGTCTTCTGTCTTCTGTCTCTCTGTCTCTCTGTCTCTCTCTCTCTCTGTGTTCTCTCTGTGTCTCTCTCTGTCTTCTTGTCTCTCTCTCTCTCTGTCTCTCTGTGTCTCTCTCTGTGTCTCTCTGTGTGTCTGTTCTCTCTCTTCTCTCTCTCTCTTCTCTCTGTCTCTCTGTCTCTCTCTCTCTCTCTCTCTCTCTGTCTCTCTGTGTCTCTCTCTGTGTCTTCTGTCTCTCTGTCTCTCTGTCTCTCTGTCTCTCTCTCTCTCTCTCTCTCTCTGTCTCTCTGTCTATCTCTCTCTGTTCTCTCTTTCTCTCTGCTTCTCATTCATTCTCAGATTTTTTCTCCTTCACTATGTCTCTCCCTCCCATAAACCAGCAGACAAGTAAGACCAGCAGGCTGTGGGGTGGTACTACTCGGACTGTGTCAAAATGTGTCCTATTCCCTATGTAGTGCACAACTTTGTACCAGTCCCATGGGCCTTGGTAAAGGGAGTGACTACATAGGGAAAAGGGTGTTTGTTTGGGACACACACGGAGCTGTTTTCTAGTGTTGTAGAGGAGTGTACAGTATACTTCTCTCTCTCTCTCTCTCTCTGTAGAGGAGTGTACAGTATACTCTCTTCTCTCTCTGTAAGGGAGTGTACAGTATACTCTCTCTCTCTCTCTCTCTCTGTAGAGGAGTGTACAGTATACTCTCTCTCCTCTGTAGAGGAGTGTACAGTATACTCTCTCTCTCTCTCTGTAGAGGAGTGTACAGTATATCGCTCGTCTCTCTTGTCTCTTCTCTCTCTCTCTCTCTCTCTCTCTCTCTCTCTCTCTCTCTCTCTCTCTTCTCTGTAGATGTACGTATCGCTCTTCTCTCTCTGTAGAGGAGTGTACAGTATACTCTCTCTCTCTCTCTTCTCTCTCTGTAGAGGAGTGTACAGTATACTCTCTCTCTCTCTCTCTGTAGAGGAGTGTACAGTATACTCTCTCTCTCTCTCTCCTGTAGAGGAGTGTACAGTATACTCTCTCTCTCTCTCTCTCTCTCTCTGTAGAGGAGTGTACAGTATACTCTCTCTCTCTCTCTCTCTCTCTGTAGAGGAGTGTAACAGTATACTCTCTCTCTCTCTCTCTCTCTCTGTAGAGGAGTGTACAGTATACTCTCTCTTCTCTCTCTCTCTCTCTCTCTGTAGAGGAGTGTACAGTATACTCTCTCTCTCTCTCTGTAAGGAGTGTCAGTATACTCTCTCTCTCTCTGTGGTAGAGGAGTGTACAGTATATCTCTCTCTCTCCTCTCTTCTCTCTCTGTAGAGGAGTGTACAGTATACTCTCTCTCTCTCTCTCTCTCTGTAGAGGAGTGTTACAGTAATATTTCTCTCTCTCTCTCTCTCTCTCTCCTGTAGAGGAGTGTACAGTATACTCTCTCTCTCTCTCTCTCTCTCTCTCTCTGTAGAGGAAGTGTACAGTATACTCCTCTCTCTCTCTCTTCTCTCTCTCTCTCTCTTCTCTCTCTTCTTTCTCTCTCTCTCTCTCTCTCTCTCTGTAGAGGGAGTGTACAGTATACTCTCTTCTCTCTCTCTCTCTCTTCTGTAGAGGAGTGTACAGTATACTCTTCTCTCCTCCTCTCCTCCTCTCCTGAGAGGAGTGTACAGTATACTCTCTCTCTCTCTCTCTCTCTCTGTAGAGGAGTGTACAGTAATACTCTCTCTCTCTCTCTCTCTCTCTCTCTGTAGAGGAGTGTACAGTAATACTCTCTCTCTCTCTCTCTGTCTCTGTAGAGGAGTGTACAGTATATCTCTCTCTCTCTCTCTGTAGAGGAGTGTACAGTATTCTCTATCTCTCTCTCTCTGTAGAGGAGTGTACAGTATAATCTCTCTCTCTCTCTCTCTCTCTCTCTGTAGAGGAGTGTACAGTATTACTCTCTCTTTCTCACGTTAAAGTGGATGAAAAAAATGATGAAAAACTAAAACAGTAATATATCTATGAGTCTCTAAAAGCTTTTTACACACCTGGATTGTGCAATATTTCCCCATTACTATTCTTGAACCTAATCATCACAATCCTTATCTAAATGACACCTGTGTTGCTCCCTCTTTTCTTTATTTAACTAGGCACGTTAAAAACAAATTCTCCTTTTCAATGACGGCCTAGGAACAGTTGTTTTAACTGCCTTGTTCAGGGGCAGAACGACAGATTTGAACCTTGGGGATTTGATCTTGTAACCTTTTCTGTAAAAAAAAAAGAAATACAATACACACATCGTTATAAACTCCTGAAACAATCCAAGTACAACAATTTAATTCACACAGTAACATTCATTTTGTCAGCTGTCTTCAAACCTCCGATGTGGTTCATACTCTCAGGGTCTGTGGGAACATCCCGCCCCTGAGACAGATAAGGTGTGTTTGACTTTTATGATAGCCAATCAGAACAATGCCATAAATCATGATTGAGTCCTCACTCTGGGCCTTGGCGCCTGCAACTAGGCAAGTCAGTTAAGAACAAATTCTTATTTTACAATGACAGCCTATCAGGAACAGTGGGTTAACTACCTTGTTCAGAGGCAGAACGACAGATTTTTACCTTGTCAGCTCAGGGATTCGATCCACCAACCTGTCGTTTACTGGCCCAACGCTCTACCGCTGGACTTCATCAATGTTTTGTTCACTCTCTCTTTTTATTCTTTTATTACATAAGAATTGTATTACATCACCTCTCCTGTGATGGAGACAACTGGTCTCAGGCTCATGTTTTTCACACACACCTCTTTGATGAAAAAAACCTTTTCTATCTTTCACGATAAGTTATTTTTTTTTTTGACCTTTTGAAAATCTTCCGACTGTCGTCGTTCAGCTTGATTGGGTTGGATTGTATTGATTTGATTGGTCACTGACTAAACYACTTTGAGCAGTAGTTCTTTTTTTCTGACTTCCTTGGGGCCGTGCCTTCACAATCTACTATTATGGACAGCCTACAAAATGGTTCTCTGTAACGGATGGTTTTTTAAAAAGYCACTGAAGTACAATACTGCATTTCAAAACATACTTCAGTAAAAGTAAAATGCCTGACTTTGATTTTTTTTTTTAAATACTAAAATAAAATAACGAGAGTTACTACTTCCACCCTGCTCCTTCTCATCCAATCACTGCGGTGATACCTTGCCAACACTGTGTAAGTAGCCCTCTCATGATTGGATAAATAGTAATGAAATTAGTTTATGTCAATCTACCAAACCAGGTGACTAAAAGCAACTTTCGAAACAGTGTTTTTGGTTCATTTGTAGCTTGTTAGAAGGTGTAAACGGTACTGTGAAATGGTTACTTGCATAGTGGAGTCTTTTGTTTAGGCACGTAGTTAGCTAGCAAGCTAAACAATTAACCATAATCCCAACTCATAACGTTTACTACCCTGCATGAATCTACAGGAAGCAAAAGCTAACCAACTAGTTAGGTTAAATGTTAACTAGCTAGCTAACATTAGGCTATAGCTAGAAATGCAAATGGCTCTGAGATACGAATAACATTACTAGACAGATCATACATGTCATGTTAGTTTTAGCGAGCCAGTCAGCCAGCCAGCCTGAGCCAGCCAGCCAGTCAGCAGCCAGTCAGCCAGCCAGCCAGCCAGCAGTCAGCCAGTCCAGCCAGCCAGTCGAGCCAGCAGCCAGTCAGCCAGCCAGTCAGCCAGTCCCGCCAGTCAGTCAGCTTAGCCAGCCAGTCAACCAGCCAGCCAGTCAGCTAGCCAGCCAGCCAAGCCAGCCTGAAGCCTACGTCCTGAAAACGTAGCTAGCTAGACAATCGTACCTGTATACATGGACGAATTCTTCACCCTCTCTCACGGGTATGCCGTGGTTGCCCTTAGTTTGAAGATGTAATCCAGACAGGTGTTTTTATACAACAGCCTTCTGTGTTCTCTTTGAGACTCTCTCTGCGTTTGCCTGGATTTTTCTCCATCTCTTTAGCTATCATACTCTGCTTCCCTGGGCATTCCCACTGATTTCAAAACTCAGTCCTTCAGAAGTGGAGAGCTTACCAACACTTGTGCAGTTCTTCATGACATCTTAAAAAAAAAAAAAATCCGCTTTAGAAAGGATTACATACTAAGCAGCTCATGTTATAGACAGAAGCGCGCTACATGACAGACCAATCCAAACTCATCTGACTAGGCTCGTCATTTAGCAATTGTTTTTTTGTATTTACAGATGGCATACAACTGTGTTATTAAGGCACATGAAAGTTACATTTGCACGAAGGCATTTCTGACAACAAAACGCATTTTGATTATTTAAAAAAAATGTTACTTTTCCCCTGTGAAGTAGTGATGCGCGCCACAGCGTCTAGGTTTCATGAAACGAGTCACGTCTCCTAATAAATCCGCCGATACGAACATCGCTGAAAGATGTCTGACGGCTCGATCAAACAAGGACAAACACATCTACACCCACAAAAACGTATTGTGCGATCAGTATACATAGAGCCTTTGCGAAATGCCAAAAGCAGGACGACATGTTTTTATAGATAACGCGAGACCCCCCCCCCCCCCATCAATACACGCGGAAGCCATCATTATAAGTAAGCTTCCTCCTGGGCAATTATGTGTGAAACGCATCTCACTGTCCTAGAAATGCCTCAGACATGATGAAAACAAGCCAGATCCCCCCAGGGTGAAATTCCCTTTAAAGGGCGAGTGTATAGTGAAAGGTTTTATGGCAAAATATATGAAATTACTTTGACTAAAAGCACTTAAAGACCTCAGGGTTTTTGAAAATGTGCCTGCTGGTGAAAATCTTTTACATATACATTAATGTGTATTAATGGGAATCGTCAAATAAACCTAAAAAGTAAAGTCAACTGTTAATATAATATGATCGATTGACTGGTTGACTGAAGATTCCACAAATGCAGTTTTGTCACACTGTAAACATAATTCACATTACCATTACATCTAAATATACCACTCAATAATAATCAACATGTATTTATAAGCCCTTCTTACATCAGCTGATGTCACAAAGTGCTGTACAGAAACCAGCCTATAAACCCCACACAGCAAGCAATGCAGGTGTAGAAGCACCCCTAAACGCCCCCCCCCAAAAAAAAAATTGACAAAGTGACACTGAGAGTGACACAAAATTGGCGCCTGAAAGACTGTAACTCAGTCTTTCAGTTCCCTACTGGAACCCACATCCCCCCTAGCAAGCCAATAAGGGGGAACACTCTCCTCTCCTCCAGCCTAGACAGGTGCACATTATAATACAATTGGCTTTTAATGAGTGTTCTGCTGCCCTGCAGGCCCATCTTCATTCATATTAGATATAGTGCCTGAAGAGACTGATCCACATCAATATTCATACACCATTGACAATAACATCCTCGTCTCAAATGGCACCCTATTCCCTATTTAGTGCACTACACTATACATGTATATGCAAAAGTATGTGGACACCCCTTTAAATGAGTGGATTCACACCCGTTGCTGTCAGGTGTATAGAATTGAGTACACAACCATGCAATCTCTATAGAAAAACATTGGCTGTAGAATGGCCTTGCTGAAGAGCTCAGTGACTTTCAACGTGGCACTGTCATAGGACACAACCGTTCAAACAATTCGGTTCGTCAACTTTCTGCCCTGCTAAAGGTGCGCCGGTCAACTGTAAGTGCTATTATTGTGAAGTGGAAATGTCTAGGAGCAACAACGGCTCAGCCACAAAGTGGTAGGCCACACAAGCTCACAGAACGGGACCCTTAAGTGCTGAAGCGTGTAGTGTGTAAAAAATCATCTGTCCTTGGTTGCAACACTTCCAACCTGTCTCTGGAAGCAACGTCAGCATGAGAACTGTTCGTCAGGATCTTCATCAAATGGGTTTCCGTGGCAGAGCAGCCGCACACAAGCCTAAGATCACCATGTGCAACGCCAAGCGTTCGCTGGAGTGGTGTAAAGCTCACCGTTATTGGACTTTGGAGCAGTGGAAACGTGTTCTCTGGAGTGATGAACCACGCTTCACCATCTGCCAGTCCGATGGACAAATCTGGGTTTGGCGGATGCCAGGAGAACGCTACCTACCCCAATGTATTGTACCAACTGTAAAGTTTGGTGGAGGAGGAATAATGGTCTGGGGACGTTTTTAATAATTCGGGCTATGCCCCTTAGTTGGGAAATCTTAATGCTACATCATACAATGACAATCTGGATGATTCTGTGCTTCCAACTTTGTGGAAACAGTTTGGAGAAGGCCCTTTCCTGTTTCAGCATGACAACGCCCCTGTGCACAAATCAAGGTCCATAGAGAAATGGTTTGTTGAGATCAGTGTGGAAGAACTTGACTGGCCTGCACAGAGCCCTGACCTCAACCCTATCGAACACCTTTGGGATGAATTGGAACGCCGACTGTGAGCCAGGCGTAATCACACAACATCAGAGCTTGACCTCAGTAACACTCTTGTGGCTGAATGGAAGCAAGTCCCCGCAGCAATGTTCCAACATCTAGTGGAAAGCCTTCCCAGAAGAGTGGAGACTATTATAGCAGCAAAAGGGGGGGACCAACTCCATATTAATGACCATGATTTTGGAATGAGATGTTCGAGATCCAGGTGTCCACATACTGTTGGTCATGTAGTGTACTTTAACTAGGGCCGATAGGGGTCTGGTCGAAAGTAGTGCACTATATAGGGAATAGGGTTCCATTTGGAACACGGCCTTCAGCAACCAGGTCATCTCAGGCAGATATTAACGCCCATGTTAAGTGCAAAAATATGTCAACGTTAAACATGTAGGGTTTGATTGATGGTATTTACTGTAAATGGTACAATATTAGGATCTAACCTGGCTGACCTCCATTAAAAAACACTTTTTAAAATCTACCCTCTGTAGCATTGGGATATACGTTAGGTACTTCATTTAACTATACGACGGTTATTAGGGCCTGGTTTGGGAACTTTTACGTACGACTAGCTATTAATGGAAATAATGCTTAAATATTTAACATAGGACTGGAGGACTGTTCTGTAGAGGGCTGAAGATGTGTTTTAGTAATAGTACAATATGTTCAGGTATGTAATGATAATTAACCTTCCAGACTAGTAACTACTTGATAATTACTCATAGTGTTGTCACGTTCCCAGAATCATGACTTCAACACCAGGTTTAGTATCACAATACTCGATACCAAATCAATACTCGATACCAAATCAATACTCGATACCAAATCAATACCAAATCAATACTCGATACCAAATCAATACTCGATACCAAATCAATACTCGATACCAAATCAATACCACGGCAAAAAAAAAAACATTTATTAGCTAATAACTGGCCTTTTTACTTTAACTGAACAATATGTTTGGTAACTGTTCGAACATCTAAAATAACGAATATAATATTTTTTATTCTATATTAAATTTCTTAAAAAAAAATAAAACACCATTTTAAATAATGGAACTAGAGTCTATTGACACACCGGCTCATCAATCTAAGTAACATAACAAACAAATCCCTATCCAAATCCGTCAGATAGAGATATCAACTTATTGAATGGGCTCAGTCTCATTTCACCACATCCACCAATGGCTGCAATTCCGCATCTTCGGTGGAAGGTGGCCAAGCTATCCCGAGAAATTGGTTGTCTCATGAAAATGGCTTAGCGCACAAACTAATATAGAAAGATGAGACTCTCACGCACACAATGGTGGTTTTTCAGTTTTGCTCAATGACCCCGCCCCCCCCCCCCCACAAGCCCAACGGAACTCGTCTGAAGTCGGTACCGTCGATGTGCCTTCTTCTGTTTGTAACGTCCGTTTGGGCTACAAACTAATGTGACCCCACTGGGAAAAGGGTCACGATTCTCACGAACTTGATGGTGTGTTCCGTTTTGCTCTACAACCCCCACAAGTGTCACAGGACTTGTCTGAAGGTTACCCATACAAACGAATGGAAGTATGGAGGTAGGTTTGTGCCTAACCCCAAAAAAAGGGGTTAAATATGTGTAAAAAATATATATCAATATTTCCTGAGCTTTCTTATATCTCCTAGATGTAGGACAGACACTTCAAAACCTTATTCCTTATGATTTGATACCTAAAAGYATCCAACAACTGAAAATCCAATAGCTAAATGAAAACAAGTCTGTATGTCAGCTCAAAAGTGATGTTGTGTCAGCCTTGCCGGCTGACTACTTCCCTCTTGACAAGATTCAGACAAATTACTAAAATATCAATCCTCTCAATCCGTATATGACCGAAAGTAAAAAATTCTAGTACCGAACAGTTATTTTTAGAATTGAAAAAGTATCAACGTTTTGTTATACCGTGCAACAATAATTGCTTATCAATATTAATTAAAGCTGCAATATGTCACTTTTTTTGGGGTGACCTGACCAAATTCACATAGAAATGTGTGTTATAGATCTGTCCTTCTTATTGAAATCAAGTCTAAGAAGCAGCCAATCTTGTTCTATGTGCTCTATTTCTATGCTTTCCGTTCTTAAGTTTAGTTGTTGCGTTTTTTACTTTGGGTTTTGTACACCAGCTTCCAACAGCTGAAAATACTATATTTTAGGTTATTGAAAAGATATTTAACAGCGGTTTAGATGTTACAATGATTATCTACAATTATTCTCTACACTATACTTGCTTGTTACGTCACATAAACTGAAATTACGCGAATTATTAGAATTTTAGCAACCAGGAAATGGAGGAGTGATTTCTGCATAATGTATTGTATATACAGTATATTATATGTWMWTTTTTTTTTTATTGTGAAGCAAAATGAGATAGGCATAAAACTACAGCAATCGTAATCTGTGTTACTTTTAGACAAAACCCCCCCAAACAAAACACAGTAAAAATACAATTTAAGACAAAAGTATAATAATACAGTCTTAAAGGCCTAAATAGTTGTTTYCATTTGAAAATGGCCCCCGTGTCATCGATATGAGTCAGAAAATATACTCAAAATAGGACCATTTCTGACATAAGGTCAGTCTTGTCGAAAAACGGAGCATTGCGAGATGACTCGGGAAAATTTGTATGTCACAGAATTAAGGCGACACAACAGTTTTACTTACTATTTATACAGTTTATTTAAATGCTGCCCGCATTCCCACAGCTGGCAGCACCCAAGTCATCGTCCATTATCGAGCGCAGCTGCAGTAACCTGATCGCAGATCTTGATAACCTTGGTTTTGACTTTTGGAATATCCCCACGGCTGGTTAGAGACCCTCAGCAATGTCACCAACCTGATCCTACCCATGACCCCTTGATTAAACCTTGGTTTGACCCTTGGATATCCCCACGGGCTGGTTAGAGACCCCCTCCCAGCAAGTCACAACCTATCACCAATGAACCTTGATAAACCTTGGTTTGACCTTGGATATCCCACGGGCTGTTAAGACTCAGAAGTCAACAACTAATCACAATGACTTGAATAAACATGGTTTGACTTGGGATATCCACGGGGCCTGGTTAAGACTAGAAGTCACCAACCCTTAATCAAATGGACCTGAATAAACTTGTTTGACGTTGGATTACGGGCCTGGTTAGAGACTAGAGTTACAAACCTGATCACGAATGAAACCTTTGATAAATTGGTTTAATTTTGGAAGTATCAACGGAGTCAGTGTGTCAGTGAATTTTTTTAAAAAATACTGCAGTCTCCGCTCAGCCCAAAGTACAATTAAGTCTCTAAAAGGATAGAATACACTCTCGGAATTAAGCCTTTAGGTAACATAACTCGGTCTGCCCAGTTTTAGTAAATATTGGATTCTCCAGTTGAGTGTTGTGAGTAAATTCTCTCGAGCCTTTTTTAGTATAATAACTGCTCGTCACATCCTAGAAGGTGCACAAGAATAATATATATTCTTGCCTCAGCAGGAATTTATTAAGATAATCTATTTACCATAACGTCAAGGGCTGTCTACAAATCAGTTCAACTCTCCTCCGTTATTTTAGATAAAATATTGTCTGCCTGCAGGGTATTATTAAATTATTTCCTCGTCAAAAGTTTCGAACAACAGTAATTAAATAAATTTTAGTATACAACCTACTCTTGAGTACAATATAAAAATATATTAAAATGAAGTGGTATAAGGAAAAAGGTGACGTAAAATGTCCATTCTACAATAACTAATCTCTTCACGCGTCTCTACGCAGTTTCAAGTAATTATCTCTCAGTTTGATGACAATAATCATAACTGATTACTCGGGCCACCTCTCTCCAGTTCCTCCTCAAAGATTGGTAGAAATATTCTCTCACGTTTATTTGATAAGTAATTCTCCAAGTTTTAGTCATATCTCTCTCTCTATTTTTACGAAGAAGAATTAAAGGCTAGATACTCGTCTCAGCCTTTGAGTCAGATCAAAACTCCTCTCAGACTTTGTTACATAGTTTCCTCTCCAAGTTTTTGAAGTAAATTATCCTCTCTCAGTTATTAGTAAAACTACTCTAACTCAGACCCAGGAACAACAATATGAAATCTTTTAAGAATTAATTTTAATATAGGAGACCCTATGAGATTCCAGTACTGTAGAAACGCTGGAAGTGGTTGTGTTTGATATGCTAGTGGCATGACCTAGGTGGCAAGAGATCTTGAAAGGAGTACTTACCAATCCTATGTCTTCTTCTAGCTCTAACCATGCATTCTACTCCAGTATTAAGTACATATTCATCGCTTCTAGCTTTTTTTGGTTTAATAATACTCTGCTCTATTTTAGTAACTATTTCCTCCAATACTCAGACGGGAAGCCCTTTTCCCACCAGTTAGTTTAAAACTAATGGGAAAGTCTCCTCTTCGTCAGCGCCTTCTCCTCAAGGCTTCTTCTCAGTGTCTTCCCCTAGAGTCAAATTATTCCTCTCAAAGTAAATTAGTAATCCCATTCTGCGTGCGAGATTATAAGGTGAAATTATTCTCTCGAGTATATCAGATAAAAGACCCCTCTACTCGAGTATTTAAAGTCCCAACCCTATACCAATGCTACTTCAGTTTTAAGTAAAGTACTGCGTCCATCGGAGTGTTTAGTAAGTTATTACTGCGCCTTCTCGTTTTTCAAAAGATAAATACTGGCGCTCATGCTTTGATTTAAAAGTAATATCCTCTCCTGTGGCAAATCCAGATATTTTGTGTAAGTATTTTCAGTTATAACCTATTTTGCGTCTGCATCTTCTCCCTAGGTTTGTCTAGGTTAGAAAAGGTAATTTCTACTAGGAAAAGTTATTCTGGGAATACCACCGTACAAGTAAACGTCAATCCTATTCATCTGCCTTATAGGTGTTAAGTGGGGCGAATGAGTTTAATTTATTCCTCTCTACAGTTTGGAGTTTTTAATAATACATCTCTCGGTGTTAAGGAATGGGAGTATGTAATACTCCCGCTCACTGATATTCAGTATAATACTCCTCTTTTCTCGTTCACAGTCATGCTCCCGAGTAGTGTAGTGGTGGATGGTTCTAGGGGTTAGTGAAGGAATGGATTGGGAAACACCCTGTACAGCTCACTCAGTAGTGTGAGTGGTGGATGGTTCTAGGGGTAGTGAAGGAATGGATTGGGAAACACCCTGTACAGCTCACCTCAGTAGTGTGAGTGGTGTGGATGTTCTAGGGGTAGTGAAGGAATGGATTGGGAAACACCCTTTACAGCTCACCTCAGTAGTGGTGAGTGGTGGATGGTTCTAGGGTAGTGAAGAATGGATTGGAAACACCCTGTACAGCTCACCTCAGTAGTGTGAGTGGTGGATGGTTCTAGGGTAGTGAAGGAATGGATTGGAAACATTCAGTTCCGGTCTGGGCCTGTGTAGGGCCGTGGGTAGGAAACACACCCACACACACTCGAAAGTACGACAGTACAATATACTTGACAAGGACCCATGAGGAAAGATAAGTCTGAGGAGTGGAAGAAAGCTGAAGAGATGAACAGCTGCTATCTAGCAGGGGACAGGAAAGCTGAAGAGATGAACAGCTGATATCTAGTAGGGAAGAAAGCTGAAAGAGATGAACCAGCTGATATCTAATACGTGGACAGAAAGCTGAAAGAGATGAACAGCTGATATCTAGTAGGGACAGAAAGCTGAAAGATGAACAGTGATCTAGAGGGGACAAAAGCTGAAAGAGATGACAGCTGATATCTAATAGTGGACAGAAAGCTGAAAGAGATGAACACGGATATCTATAGTGGAAGAAGCTGAAAGAATGAACAGCTGATATCTGAGGGACAGAAAGCTGAAAGAGATGAACAGCTGATATCTAATAGGGACAGAAAGCTGAAAGAGATGAACAGCTGATATCTAGTAGGGGACAGAAAGCTGAAAGAGATGACAGCTGATATCTAGAGGGGACAGAAAGCTGAAAGAGATGAACAGCTGATATCAATAGTGGACAGAAAGCTGAAAGGAGATGAACAGCTGATATCTAGTAGTGGACAGAAAGCTGAAAGAGATGAACAGCTGATATCTAGTAGGGGACAGAAAGCTGAAAAGAGATGAACAGCTGATATCTAGTAGGGACAGAAAGCTGAAAGAGATGAACAGCTGCTATCTCTAGCAGGGGACAAAGCTGAAAGAGATGAACAGCTGCTATCTAGTAGGGACAGAAAGCTGAAAAGAGAGAACAGCTGATATCTAGTAGGGACAGAAAGCTGAAAGAGATGAACAGCTGATATCTAGTAGGGGAACAGAAAGCTGAAAAGAGATGAACAGCTGTATCTAGTAGGACAAAAACTGAAAGAGAATGACACAGTACTCTGATATCTAGTAGGGACAGAAAGCTGAAAGAGTAGATGACAGCTGCTATCTAGTAGCGGACAGAAAGCTGAAAGAGATGAACAGCCTCATCTAGTAGGGGACAGAAAAGCTGCTTTCTCCTCCTGCAGTCCCACTAAGGTATACTCCTTTATCTTTCTTCTTCTTCTTCCGCCCCGTTTCTTCCTGCTTACCCATCCGCTCCTCCACCCCTCTTCCTGCTCCTCCTACCCCTCTCTCCTGGCTCCTCTCTCCTAGCTCTCTCTCTCCTCCACCTAGTCCTCCTCCTCTCCTCTGCTGCTCCTCATCCTCCTCCTCCTCTTCCTCTGCCTGCTACTCCCCTCTTCTCCTCTTCCTCCTCCTACTCACTCACCCATCCTCCTCCTGCTCCTCCACTTTTTCACTTCCTGTTCTCCTCCTGCTCCTCCACTTCCACTCCTGCTTCTCCTCCTGCTCCTCCACTCATGCTCCTCCACCTCATCCTCCTCCTACTCCTCTTACTGCTCCTCCTCTTCCTCCTCCTGCTCCTCCACCTCCTCCTTCACCTCATCCTCTTCCTCCTCCTGCTCGTGCCACCTCCTCCTTCACCTCATCCTCTTCCTCCTCCTGTATGGCTCCTCACTCACTCACTCACTCACTCACTACTCACTCACTCACTCACTCACTCACTCACTCACTCACTCACTCACTCACTCTGTTTCTCAGTGTTGTAATAAGTACAAAAGGGAATATAAATAAAACAAAATATGGCCTGTATTTACAATGGTGTGTGTTCTTCGCTGGTTGCCCTTTTCTTGGGGCAACAGGTCACACATCTTGCTCCTGTGTTGGCACACTGTGGTATTTCACCCAATAGATATGGGAGTTTATCAAAATTGGATTTGTTTTCAAATTCTTTGTGGGAAATATTTGTCTCTAATACGGTCACACATTTGCCAGGAGGTTAGGAAGTGCAGCTCAGTTTCCACCTCATTTTGTGGGCAGTGTTGCACATAGCCTGTTTTCTCTTGAGAGCCAGGTCTGCCTACTGCGGCCTTTCTCAATAGCAAGACTATGCTCCCTGAGTCTGTACATAGTCAAAGCTTTCCTTAATTTTGGGTCAGTCACAGTGGTCAGGTATCAGGGCAACTCTCTGTTCAGAGCCAAAAAGCATTCTAGTTTTCTCTGTTGATTTGTTAATTCTTTCTAATGTGTCAAGTAATTATCTTTTTGTTTTCTCATGATTTAGTTGGGTCTAACTGTGTTGCTGTCCTGTGGCTCTGTGGGGTGTGTTTGTGTTTGTGAACAGAGCCACAGGACCGGCTTGCTTAGGGGACTCTTCTCCAGGTTCATCTCTCTGTAGGTGATTGCTTTGTTATGGAAGGTTTGGGAATCGCTTCCTTTTAGGTGGTTGTAGAATTTAACGTTTCTTTTCTGGATTTTTATAATTAGCGGGTATCGGCCTGATTCTGTTCCGCATGCATTATTTGTTGTTTAACATTGTACACAGAGGATATTTTTGCAGTATTCTGCATGCGGAGTCTCAATCTGGTGTTTGTCCCATTTTGTGAATTCTGAGCGGACCCCAGACCTCACAACCACAAAGGGCAATGGGTTCAATAACTGATTGAAGTATTTTTTTGCCAGATCTTAATTGGTATGTCGAATTTTATGTTCCTTTTGATGGCTTTGTCATGTCTCTCAGATCGTTCACAGCTTTGTGGAAGTTACCTGTGGCGCTGATGTTTAGGCCGAGGTATGTATAGTTTGTGTGCTCTAGGGCAACGGTGTCTAGATGGAATTTGCATTAAGTTGTCCTGACAACTGGACCTTTTTTGGAACACCGTTATTTTTGTCTTGCTGAGATTTACTGTCAGGGCCCAGGTCTGGCAGAATCTGTGCAGAAGATCTAGGTGCTGTCGTAGGCCCTCCTTGGTTGGGGACAGAAGCACCTAGATCATCAGCAAACAGTAGACATTTGACTTCAGATTCTAGTAGGGTGAGACCTGGTGCTGCAGACTGTTCTAGTAGGGTGAGGCCTGMTGTGGCAGACTGTTCTAGTAGGGTGAGGACTGGTGTGGCAGACTGTTGATATATATGTCTCATCCCACAGCCCTGTGGATTAAAAACATTTTTGGATTTGGATAACACTTTTTCGTGGTATCCAATTGGATAACACTTTTTCGTGGTATCCAATTGGTAGTTACAGTCTTGTCTCATCMCTGCAACTCCCGTACGGACTCGGGAGAGGCGAAGGCCGTGCGTCCTCCAAAACACATCCCAGCCAAAACGCTTCTTGACACAATGCCCACTTAACCCGGAAGCACCGATGTGTTGGAGGAAACACCGTACACCTGGCGACCATGTCAGCGCGATGGGACAAGGACATCCCTGCTGGCCAAATCCTCCCCTAACCCGGACAATTGTGTGCCGGCCAATGGGTCTCCCGGTTGCGGCTGGCCACGACAGAGCCTGGACTCGAACCCAGAATCTCGAGTGGCACAGCTAGCACCTTAGACCACAGCGCCACTCAGGAGGCCTTGTGCCTTGTGTGTTTTTATTTTATTTTAATCGCACATTTGTTGTATGTGTACATGGATTTTATAATGTCGTATGTTTATTCCATCAATTTGCATAGCCAAATTGAGTCAAAAGCCTTTTTGATATCAACAAAGCATGAGAAGACTTTCCCTTTGTTTTGGTTTATTTGTTTATCAATTAGGGTGTGTAGGGTGAATATGTGGTCTGTTGTATGGTAAATTGGTAAAAAAAAAAACTATTTGATATTTGCTCAGTACATTGTTTTGAGGAAATGTACGAGTCTGCTGTTAATGATAATGCAGAGGATTTTCCCAAGGTTGCTGTTGACGCATATCCCACCGTAGTTATTGGGGTCAAATGTGTCTCCACTTTTTTGGATTGGGGTGATCAGTCCTTGGTTCCAAATATTGGGGAAGATGCCAGAGCTGAGGAGGATGTTAAAGAGTTTTAGTATAGCCAGTTGGTATTAGTGGTCTGTTTATTTTAACATTTAATTTAGGATACCATCAACACCACAGGCCTTTTTGGGTTGGAGGATTTGTATTTTGTCCTGTAACTCATTCAATGTAATTGGAGAATCCAGTGMGTTCTGGTAGTCTTTAATAGTTGATTATAAAATGTGTATTTTATCATGTATATGTTTTTGCAGATTGTTCTTTGTTATAGAGCCAAAAAGATTGGAGAAGTGGTTTATCCACACATCTCCGTTTTGGATAGATAACTCTTCCTGTTGTTGTTTGTTTAGAGTTACCAATTTTCCCAGAAGTGGTTAGATAATATGGATTCTTCAATTACATTGAGCTGATTTCTGACGTGCTGTTCCTTCTTTTTCCGTAGTGTATTTCTGTATTGTTTTAGTGATTCACCATAGTGAAGGCGTAGACTCAGGGTTTCTGTATTGTTTTAGTGATTCKCCATAGTGAAGGCGTAGACTCATGTTTTCTGGGTCTCTATGTTTTTGGTTGGATTTGTTCCTCAACTTATTTCTTAGGTTTTTGCATTCTTCATCAAACCATTTGTCATTGTTGTTCATTTTCGTAAGTTGTTTAGAGGTGAAATATACTGTTTAAGTATTACATGAAATTGTCTAGAAGGGATTGAATTCGTCGTCGCCTAATAGTTTTTTGGTAGGCTTCTACACTAATTTCCTTCCATCTATAGCCTTTTTTAATATTATGCAGTTCCTTTGGCTTTGATGCGTCATGATTTAGTATTGCTCTGTTCAAATACCCTCTCTCTCTCTCTCTCACACACACACACACACACACACACTCTCTTTCTCTGTATATCTCTCTCCCCTATCAATCTCCCCTCTGTATCTCTTTCTCCCTCTGTCTCTCACTCTCTTTTTCTGTCTCTCTCTATCCCTCCCATCAGTCTCTCTCTCCCCCTATCTCTCTCTTTCTCTTAACCGATCCCTTTCCGTCACATAAACTATTTACCGTCCCACTCTGACACAGTGTGATAGACTGAGAGTAGAGAGAACCAGTGAACCAGAGATGAATGAGCTTTAGTCACATTATTACAAGACAACACAATCTGCCCAGCGTCATTGTAGATCTATCTACTCTTGACAACAACAGAGTCCGTAAACACGCTTAATATTCATCAGAGTTAAATGAAGGGGAAAGGGAGCAAAAACGTAGAGCTTGGATGTTATTTATGTATACGAATGAACACGCAACATATTTATTTAACTTCTCTCCTACAGCGTTGGGTGAGTCTCCTAATMATCATTTAGGGAATGAGGGAGGGAGCGCCGTGCCCGGCTGTTTGAGGCCCAACCAATTCCGGACATAGGGTGAGTTCCAAATGGCCCGAAAATGGCATCCTATTCCTTACATAGGGAATTTGATGCCATTTGCAACATATGTTAATTGCTGGGAGCAGATTCTCGATGCCTGACAGTAAATCAAAACATGTACTTTCTTTCTCTCCTTAACTCTCTCTCTCCGTATGAAAGGCTTAATATAATTCATGAAAGATTTCTTTAAGTTTTGTATTTGCATTTATTATGGATCCCCATTAGTTTCTAACCAAGGCAGCAGCTACTCTTCCTGGGGTTTATTATGGATCCCCATTAGTTTCTAACCAAGGCAGCAGNCCATTAGTTTCTAACCAAGGCAGCAGCTACTCTTCCTGGGGTTTATTATGGATCCCCATTAGTTTCTAACCAAGGCAGCAGCTACTCTTCCTGGGTCCAGCAAAATAAAAGGCAGTTATACAATTTAAAAAAACATTCACAGCAGATTTCCCAACACATTACGTGTGTGCCTTCCTTTACTACCACATATCTACAACACAAAATCCATGTTTACGTGGTGTACGTGTGTGTATAGTGCGTATGTTATCGTGTGTATGTGTGTGTGTCTCTTCACAGTCCCCGCTGTTCCATAAGGTGTATTTTTACCTGTTTTTTAAAAATCTGATTCTACTGCTTGCATCAGTTATCTGATGTGGAATAGAGTTCCATGTAGTCATGGCTCTATGTAGTACTGTGTACCTCCCATAGTCTTTTCTGGACTTCTGGACTGTGAAGAGACCTCTGGTGACATGTCTTGTGGGGTATGCATGGGTGTCTGAGCTGTGCGCCAGTAGATCAAACAGACAGCTCAGTGAAATCAACATGTCAATACCGCTCATAAATACAAGTAGTGTTGAAGTCAATCTCTCCTCCACTTTCAGCCAGGAGAGATTGACATGCATATTATTGTTAGCTCTCCGTGTACTTTTAAGGGCCAGCCGTGCTGACCTGTTCTGAGCCAATTGCAATTTTCCTAAGTCCCTCTGTGTGGCACCTGACCACATGACTCAACAGTAGTCCAGCTGTGACAGAACTAGGGCAAAAGAGAGAGATGAGGCTTCCATTAAAGACACCCTCTATGTTCTGTTGAACAGGTACTCTTTATCAATAAATAGCAGGGGTGGTAAAGCCATAACACATATGTTTTTCCAGCAGCAGACTATGATCAATAAAGACAAAAATCCCCACTGAAGTCTAACAAAACAGCCCCCACAATATTTTGATCATCAATTTCTCTCAGCCAATCACAGTAATTTGTGTAAGTGCTGTGCTGCTGATGTCCTTCCCTATAAGCTGTGCTGATTTGTCGATTTGTTTACTGTAAATAGCATTGTACTGATTCAAACACAAAACACTTCCAAAAAGTTTGCTAAGGGCTGGTAACAGGCTGATTGTCGGCTTTTGAGCCAGTAAACAGAGTTTACTATTAGGTGGCATAATTACTTTTGCTTCCCTCCAGGCTTGAGGGCACACACTATCTAGTAGTGTATGGCAAATAGGAGTGGAAATATCGGTATGTACCTTTATTAATATATGGTATGTTATTAGTGTTGTTCCCATCAGACTGTCCAGTTTATCAGCTGAAGATATCAGAAGATATCAGAGAAATCAGTTTATCAGCTATCATAGATATCACAGTTTATCAGCTATCAGATATTCAGTTTTATCAGCTATCAGATATATCAGTTTATCAGCTATCAGAGTATCAGTTTATCAGCTATCAGATATATCAGTTTTATCAGCTATCAACATATTAGTTCATCAGCTATCAAGATATCAGTTTATCAGCTATCAGAGATATCAGTTTATATGCTATCAGAGAATCAGCTATCAGAGATATCAGTTTATCAGCTATCAGAGATATTAGTTTATCAGCTTTCAGAGATATCAGTTTATCAGCTTTCAGAGATATCAGCTATCAGATACTATCAGTTTATTATCAGCTATCAGAGTTATCAGTTCATCAGCTATCAGAGATATTAGTTTAACTCAGCTATCAGAGATATCAGTTATCAGCTATCAGAGATATCAGTTTATCAGCTATCAGAGATATTAGTTTATCAGCTTTCAGAGATTATCAGTTTATCAGCTTTCAGAGATATCACTATCAGATATATCAGTATTTTATCAGCTATCAGAGATATCAGTTCATCAGCTATCAGAGATATTAGTATTTGTCAGCT
>NW_019945391.1:25207-29672 GCF_002910315.2 Salvelinus sp. IW2-2015
TTGTAGATCTGCCTTGTTGACAGTGTTGTTTAAGAAGTAGAAACTAGGGCATGTAGACCTGTCTTGTTGATAGTGTTGTTAAGAAGGTAGAAAACTAGGGCCTGTAGGACCTGTCTTGTTGATAGTGCTGTTAAGAAGGTAGAAACTAGGGCCTGTAGGACCTGTCTTGTTGATAGTTGTGTGTTAAAAGGTAGAAAACTAGGGCCTGTAGGACCTGCCGTGTTGAATAGTGCTGTTAAGAAGGTAGAAACTAGGGCCTGTAGGACCTGCCTTGTTGATAGTGCTGTTAAGAAGGTAGAAACTAGGGCATGTAGGACCTGCCTTGTTGATAGTGCTGTTAAGAAGGTAGAAACTAGGGCATGTAGGACCTGCCTTGTTGATTAGTGTTGTTAAGAAGGTAGAAACTAGGGCATGTAGGATCTGCCTTTGTTGTAGTGTTGTTAAGAAGGTAGAAACTAGAGCCTGTAGGACCTGTCTTGTTGATAGTGCTGTTAAGAAGTAGAAACTAGGGCCTGTAGGACCGTGCCTTGTTGATAGTGCTGTTAAGAAGGTAGAAAACTAGGGCATGTAGGGACCTGCCTTGTTGATAGTGTGTTAGAAGAAGGTAGAAACTAGGGCATGTAGGACCTGCCTTGTTGATAGTGTTGTTAAGAAGGTAGAAACTAGGGCCTGTAGGACCTGTCTTGTTGATAGTGCTGTTAAGAAGGTAGAAACTAGGGCCTGTAGGACCTGTCCTTGTTGATAGTGTTGTTAAGGAAGGCAGAAACTAGGGCCTGTAGGACCTGCCTTGTTGATAGTGTTGTTAAGAAGGTAGAAACTAGGGCCTGTAGGACCTGCCTTGTTGATAGTTGTTTTAAAGAGCAGAGCATCACTTTATTTAGGACAGACTTCTCCCCATAGCTCTGTTGTATCAGTATGTTTTGACCTTGGACATTTACAATCCAGGGTAACTCCAAGCATTTTAGTCACCTCAATTTCCACATTATTCACTAAAGAATTAGTTGATGTTTAGGTTTTAATGTATGATTTGTCCCAAATACAATGCTTTTAGTTTGTTTTGAAATATTTTAGGGCTAACGTATTCTCTACACATTTCTGAAGCTAACTGAAGCTCTTTGTTTGTTAAGTGTTGCAGTCATTTCAGACGCTGTAGTAGCTGACGTTGTATAGCATTGAGTAATCCGCGTATATAGACACACTGACCTTACTCAAAGCCAGTGGCATGTCGTTAGTAAAGATTGAAAAAAAGCTAACCAGGTTCACGTACATGACAGGTACCTGCCCTAGGTTAGTGGAGAATATTTCCTATGGTGCATCCTGGGAGTTATGTTATGATCAGAGATATTAGTTAATCAGCTATCAGAGATATCAGTTTTCAATCAACTGCATCCGCCAATGTCGCACTTCCTCATCTGTGGTGAAAGGTGGCAGAGCTAGAGTTGTGTTCTGCAGAACACGAGACATTCCAAAAATCTGTTAGCGTCCGAATGGAAAGACCATTTTCTCTACGACCCACAATGTACTGGAAACTCGTCTGAAGGTAACCGTATTGGTAAAAGAAATGGAGTTTTGTGCCTACCCAAAAAAGGTGTTAAATATGTGTATCCGGTACCTCTCATGGCATGAAATTTCACTTTTAGCAATGTACACATTCTAATAAAATATGTTACAACCAAAGAGACAAAGTTAATTCGAGGTACCTCTTAATTCTCCTGCGCCCACCCCAAAAAAACGTAATGTGAAACAGTTGATTTTCAGCCCGGGCCTGATACTCTAAGAGTTGATTCGGGCTTATGTTTTACGCAACATTGTAACTTTTGTTTGAGACCAATGCATGGCCGTCGTTGTGTGAAGCATGCCTGTATCTCTCACAGAACTAGAATGAGGTTCACGTTCTTGTGATCTCTTTCCCTCTCTCTGCTCTGATAGACACGAGCCTGCAACTCTAATCTCTCCAGCGTTGCGCTTCATCATTTATTTCCTTTATAGAATCAGAGCCACACAAAGGGTTCTGAAGGAACTGCAGCACCCCTGATAAATAAAAATACATTCTCCAAAGTTATAGAATGTCTGCTGTCATTTAAAAAATAAATGAAATCATTTAGAATCGCCTAATACACAATGAGAGGCCTATAATTTAGCCACAGAGGATCAGCAGCTTTAATTTTTTTTATATATAGGCTAGCTGTGAATGTAGCCCATTAACCATGCATAGTGTACAGTCAGGAACGCGTGGCAAATCTGTCAGTAAACAAACAGCATGCAGACAACAGGCCTTTCACAATATTTCAATGACAATTGCAGGAAAACACAGGTTGGAAAGCAAATGGCTGCTGCTGAAAAAGAGAAGACTCTAATCTGTCTGCAGTAGGCTAACAAAACATTTGATCAACATCCAAATATTGTTTAACGAAGTACAACGAAAGAGAGATAGGCTTTTGGCACTAGCGCCACCTGGGGCATCGAGGAGTGTGCTGCGTGTCGTTGGGCGAGTCAGTGAAACTGGAAAGCATTTTTAGGCTATTGAATCCATCAATAGCCTAGACCTGGGTGTGTGGAGACACATATTGTAGGCTACAATATGAGGAGGAAATGACAGTCCTAAAAATGCTTTCCAGTTTCACTGACTCGCCCAACGAGGTCGTTTTTTTTGATTGCATTTTGTCAGTGTCAAAGTAGCCTGTCATTACAATCATTTGTGCCATCGTCTACAGTGGTGTAAAATGACATGGAATTGCATGAAATGCCTTGATAAAAGGCCACATTTTTTCCTGGATCCTCGGCTACTAAAAATGTTCCCCATGTGTGCAACTTCTGTAAGTGCCTCTGCTCCACTGCTCTATGCCACTACACAAATGCGATAATATGCTTGCATTTTTTTTTTTTCATGCGTTCCGGTACCTCAGAGCTACCCAGGTCACTCACCTCTCGGCTCACTTTTTTTGTTCTGGCACCTCCCGATTTATAACTGAAGCAACCCGGGGGTTATGGGAAGGGTTAGGTAAAATGGTTCAGGTTAAGGGTTAGGGGAAGGGTTAGGTAAAATGGTTAAGGTTAAGGGTTAGCGGAAGGGTTAGGTAAAATGGTTCAGGTTAAGGGTTAGGGGAAGGGTTAGGGTTAGGTAAAATGGTTCAGGTTAAGGGTTATGGGAAGGGTTAGGTAAAATGGTTCAGGTTAAGGGTTAGGGGAAGGGTTAGGTAAAATGGTTAAGGTTAAAGGTTAAGGATTAGCTAATATGCTAAGTAGTTACAAAGTAGCAAGTTGTGTAGTTGTAAAGTTTCTAATTGGCTAAAATGCTAAAGTTGTTTGTGATGAGATGTCAACACACAACCTTTGGGTTGGTAGATGTTCGCATTATACGTCTACGCCCATCAAATCAAATCAAATCAAATGAAATCCAATGTATTTATAAAGCCCTTCTTACATCAGCTGATATCTCAAAGTGCTGTACAGAAACCCAGCCTAAAACCCCAAACAGCAAGCAATGCAGATGTAGAAGCACGGTGGCTAGGGAAAAACTTCCTAGAAAGGCCAGAACCTAGGAAGAAACCTAGAGAGGAACCAGGCTKTGAGGGGTGGCCAGTCCTCTTCTGGCTGTGCCGGGTGGAGATTATAACAGAACATGGCCAAGATGTTCAAATGTTCATAGATGACCAGCAGGGTCAGATAATAATAATCGCAGTGGTTGTCGCGGGTGCAGCAAGTCAGCACCTCAGGAGTAAATGTCAGTTGGCTTTTCATAGCCGATCATACAGAGTATCCACCCCAACCAACCACCCTCCTTTCATATTTGCCTTCAGTAACCTTCTATCTCATGTAACCGTACCAAATGTAACGTATCATACTTATTTGAGTGTTTTCGACTTAACGTTTACTATGTTACGTCTAATTTATGAGACCGGTCTGTGCTAACAAACTTCTGTTATTCAAATCTGTGGCAACCATCTGTTAGCCAATGCATTTCTTCTCCATCTCAGTATAATTGTGAATATGATTCTGTGAGGACTTAACCAACATGTGTCAAGTAATCCCAGACAAAACAAGAGGACCATGTTCCCATTTAATATTAATAAAATCAAATCATTTTCATCTGGTTAATGTTTCTGCTAAATGGCAGTTGGAGAGGCTGTAGAGGAAGGGATGGCGAGAGGGATGGGATGGTGAGAGGGGAGGGATAAAGAGATGGAAGAAATGGAGAGAGGGAGGGGGTGGAGAGAGGGAGGGGATGGAGAGAGAAGCCTATTTTGAGCGTGAACATGTGTTTGTTAATATAATTTAATTACCTGATACTGTAACCGTGGGTGATGTCTCTCTCAGTCTCTTGTATATTTGTGGAGTGAGAGAATTATAAGATCCGAGCCATCCCCCACACAGACACTGGAACTGTAATAGTTGGCAAACATTAGAGGGGATTCAGCTAGGGGAAAGATACACATATATTAAGCTAGGGGAAAGGTGGAATGGT
>NW_019945391.1:34470-39994 GCF_002910315.2 Salvelinus sp. IW2-2015
CACCAAACACACCACCAAACACACACATACACCACACACACACACAACACACCACACACACAACAACACACACACCACACACACACACCAACACACACACACCACACACACACACACCACACACACCAAACACACACACACACACACACCAATACACACACCCACACCCACACACACCACACACACACACACACCACACACCACACACCACACAACCACCACACACACACACACACACCAAACACACCACACACACACCACACACACCACACACCACCACGCACACAACACCAAAACACACCACACACACCACACACACACCACACACACCACCCAAACACAACACAACACACACCACCACACCACCACACACACACACACACACACACACACACCACCACACACCACACACACCACACAACCACACACCACACACCACCACACACCACACAACACACACACACCACACACACCAACACCACCACACACACCACACCACACCAAACACACCACACACACACCACACACACACACACACACACACCACACACACCACACACACCACACACACCACAACACACACCACACACACACACCACACACACCACACACACACACACACACACACACACCACACACACCACACACACCACCACACACCACACACCACACCACACCACACACACCAAACACACCAAACACACCACACACACACCACACACACCAGCACACACACCAAATACACACACCACACACACACACACCAACACACCACACACACCCCACACACCACACACACCACCACACCACCAACACACACCAAACACACCACACAACACACCACACACACCAACACACCACCACACAACACCAAACACCACCACACACACCACAACACACCACACACACCCAACACAACACACACACACACCACACACACCACACACACACACACACCACACACACCACAACACACACCACACCACCCAACAACACCACCACCACACACACACCACCACACAACACACCACCACACCACACACACACACACACACACACACCAAACACACACACACACACCACACACACACCACACACACCCATACACACACCACACACACACACACACACACCACACCACACCACACATACCACACACACCACCAACACACACACACACACACACCAAACACACCAACACAACCAACACCACACACACCACACAAACCACACACCACACACCACACACACACCAAACACCACACCACACACACCAAACCACACCACACAACACACCAAAACACACACACACCAAACACCACACACACACCAAACACACACCAAACACACAACCATACCACACACACCAAACACACCACACCAAACACACCACACACACACCAAACACACACACACCAAAAAACACACCACACACCACACACACCAAACACACACCACACACCCACACCAAAACACACACCACACACACACACCACACACACACCACAACACCCACACACCACACACACACCACACACACACCACACACACCAAAACACACCACACACACACCACACACACCCACACACACCAGCACACCACACCAAACACTACCACACACACCACCACACACACCACACACAACACAACCACAACACAACACACACACCACCACACACCACACACACACACACCACACACACACACACCACACAACACACCACACCACACACACCACACACACACCACACACCACACACCCACACACAAACCACACCACACACACACACAACCCACACACACACCACACACACCACACACACCAACACACACACACCACCACACACCAACCACACACACCACAACAACACATACACACACCACCACACACACACACACCACACACACACACCACACATACCACAACATACCACACACACACCAACACAACACACACCACACACACCAAACCACACCAACACAAACACCACACACACCAACATACCACACACACACCACACACACACCAAACAACCACACACACCACACACACCAAACACAACACCACACACACACCAAACACACACACACAACACACACACCAAACACACACACACCACCACACACACCAAACACACACATACCACACACCACCAAACACACACACCAACACACCACACACACACCAAACACAACACACCACACACACACACACCACACACACACCAAACACACACACACACACACCCAAACACCACACACCACACACCACCAACCCAACACACACACACCACACACACCAACCAAACCAAAACACACACACACCACACACACCAAACCACACACCACACACACAACACCAAACAACACACACCACACACACCACACACCACACCATAGAAACC
This sequence comes from Salvelinus sp. IW2-2015, assembly GCF_002910315.2. Taxonomy (NCBI): domain Eukaryota; kingdom Metazoa; phylum Chordata; class Actinopteri; order Salmoniformes; family Salmonidae; genus Salvelinus; species Salvelinus sp. IW2-2015. The sequence continues at coordinate 36,876 of NW_019945391.1, forward strand.
TCCGTTCTCCCCTACCAGTGGTCGTGATGGAAAAATGATGAGGGCTGGAAGGAGGAGAGCAAACGAGAAAAGGAGGGTGCGGGGGTGTTTTAGAGAGTTGGAGCAGAGCCTAGTCCTCTCCCAGTGCATGCTGGTCCGGGGGGCAGGTCTGCAGTTTAATCGCTAGCAGCTGCTTCCCTTCGCTAGTTTAGTAATCAAGAGAGATGATCTAAAACCCCATAGAAAATATATCACTGGCCAGATTAAAAAACTCTATCTTTTATAGTAGGTGATTACAAAACAACAACAAAAAACCTCCAACACATTCTTGATGTTTACAACAGAGTCAATCATCCTTCATCAGCTTGTTTGTATCACAACGTTATTACTACGCGTGTTATTGAATTTAATGTGATATTTTATTTCTGGGCCCAACATGTTGTCGATAGTTTCAGGCCTGATTTTAATGTAATTAATGACTTATAAGCCATTATACATTGGGTGGATCGAGCCCTGAATGCTGATTGGCTGACAGCTGTAGTATATCAATCCGTAAACCACGGGTATTATAAAACATGTATTTTTACTGCTCTAATTACGTTGGTAACCAGTTTATAATAGCAAGAAGGCACCCTGGGGCTTTGTGGTATATGGCCAATATACCACAGCTAAGGGCTGTGTCCAGGCACTCCGCGTTGCGTTATGTATTAGAACAGCCCTTAGCCGTGGTATATTGGCCCTATACCATACCTCCTCGGGCCGTTTTGCTTAAATATAGCACAGCTAGCGTATGTTTCACAGTCACAATAACCTTGCAGTGATTCATCATGAAGTCACAGTCATTTGTGACTCACGACCTGGATTCGGTCTTATGTAGCAAAATGTGAGATTGTGTTTTTTTTAGTAGAGACTCAGAGCTACAAAATGGTATATCAGACACTGCATTTGAGGAAACAATGGGAAAGTAATTCTGCTTTGAAAGATGATCAACTTGTAACCTCACTTTTGAGAAAATCTCCTTTGAATGTTTTGGTATCTGGTGAAGAGCTCTTCTTTGTCTKRACCCATTCATCGTTCACACCCTCTTAAGCTTTAACCCCTCCCATCTTGTTTCGCTCTCGGAGCGTTCAGAGCGCACACTTGACGCTCTGGCAGATGATTTGTTTACCTCTGGATAACATGAAAACAGCCTAACCAGCTCTGCTGGCAACAATTTCATTACGCTTTTTGCAGACGTTTACTGACACCGGCCATATTCAACGGGTGTTGTACACYCGTCAAGTAATGTTAGCTAACGAGCAAGCCAGCTAATGTTAGCTAGTTAAACAACAATGAACAGTGCTGGGAGCTAACCAATCATGTTCAATGTTAGCTAGCTAACATTAGGCTCTAACTAGAAAAAGCAAATGGCTCTGGGAAACGAATAATAACGTCCGCTAGGGAGCCAGCCAGCTAACGTTAGCTAGCTAACAGTACACTTTAGCTTAAGACATATAGCTAGCTAGTTAGGTAAACAATGAACGTAGCTAGGGTAACAATGAACCTAGGTAGGGAAACAATGAACCTAGCTAGGGTAACAATGAACCTAGGTAGGGAAACAATGAACCTNACCTAGCTAGGGAAACAATGAACCTAGCTAGGGAAACAATGAACCTAGCTAGGGAAACAATGAACCTAGCTAGGGAAACAATGAACCTAGCTAGGTAAACAATGTTTAAGATCACATACGTCACGTAACGTTAACTAAAGCGCAAGCCAGCTAACGTTAGCTAGTTAAACAACAATGAACAAAGTGCAGCAATGTCACCTACAGTACATGTATTTGAAGTAATACAGTACAAGATAGTGTTGGACCAATTGTTTTGGACTACAGGATACAACACAGGGAGTGACTTCACAGTCACGTAGATAGCTAGAGAAGCTATACTCTTAGAAAGAAAATGTGCTATCTAGAGCCTAAATGGTTTATTTGGTTGTCCCCATAGGAGAACCCTTTGAAGAACCCTATTTGGTTCCAGGTAGAACCCTTTACACAGGCGGTTCTACATGGAACCAATACGGGTTCTCCTATGGGGACAGCTGAAGAACCGCTTTTGAAAAACCTTTTTCTAAGAGTGTAGCAACAGGCTGTAGTGTTATAAGCTGTATGTCATAGGTGTAACGGCGGTCCTGCCTCCTCCCTTCCTACCGAAAAGGAGGAGTATTGATCGAAACCAAAGGGCGCAGTGGAGTTTTGAACACATATTTTATTAAAGCGAAAACAACGAACTTAACTAAACACTAACAAAACAACAAACGGTGTAGACAGACCCTATACGAACGAACTTACATAAACACAAGAGAGAACGCACGAATAGGACAAAATGACTTTAGCACAAAAACCGCACAAACCGTCAAGCAGTCCCGATGGGCATGCAAGAACAATTACACAGACACGGAAGACAATCACCCACAACGAACACTGTGACAACGCCTACTAAATATGACTCTTAATTAGAGGAACGCCAAACACCTGCGCTCTAATTAAAGAGCCAATACCAGGCAACCCAAAAACAACAACAACAGGAAACCGAAAACATCGACAATGCCCACCCAACCTCAACGTCCTGACCACTAACACACATAAAAACTAACATAAATAGGTGCAGGAACGTGACAATAGGCTACAGTACAAGAACGGTGTATTTAAAGATCACACAGTGAATAGCAGTCAATTCACACAGTCACATAGTAGAGCTTTAACAGGCTACAGTAACACAAGAACAAGATTGGAACACTTAGGCCAAAAGGTTAAATGGTTCAGTTTAACTGGGTTTTTTTTAAAAAAACTCCCAGTGCACAAACCACTGCCTGTTTCAGCTGTGAATATTCAACCAACTTACGCTTTACCTAATCTCTCTCTCTCTCTCCTCTCCCCGCTCGCTCATCTGTCTCTCGTCTCTCTGTCATCTTGACTGCTCTTCACCTATCCCTCTCTGCTTCTGTTCTCTCTGTATCCTCTGTCTCTCTGTATCTCTCTCGTCCCTCGTCCCTCTCTCCTTTCTGTAATCTCTTTCTGTATCTCTTTCTGTATCTCTTTCTGTATCTCTTCTCTCTCTCTCGTCATCTCCCGCTCTCTCAGTCTTCTCTCTCTCCGTCTC
>NW_019945391.1:45646-46556 GCF_002910315.2 Salvelinus sp. IW2-2015
GGGCAGTGTGCAACACGTACGAGGTTCTAGTAGACGTTTCTCTATTGTATATGTTGAGTGTGGACCACACAGTGTTTATTTTGTGTACAGCATTGTCGTGTGTCTTAGACAATTTCCCTCTGGGGAGACATTGACCTTTACCCTTTCCTAAGACACATATAGGAAGGAAGTACCTTCATTGCCACGAACCGTAATGGTTTTTGGGAGAAACTTTGAGGATTTTAAAATAACCCTTGTTGACTTGTTCAAACTTAATTTGTTTTTTGTCCCGTCCCCCGTCCCCCGTCCCCCCCAAAAAATAATAGATACTATTCTGCTGTAAGTCCCAGGGGAAGGCTTGCTTGACATATAACTTACACATCCCTCAACGGATAGTTCTCTCCCAGTGGATTATGTTTTTTAGAAAGCGTTAAACGTTAAAGAGTGAAAATCACCAAAGTATTGATAACAAGGTTTCAGAAAAGCCAGTTGTTTTGTATCTTTTCCCAACAGGATTGGTCATTTTAAATTGGATTTGATATCTCATTGATATTTTTGAGTAAGTAAGGTTTACACTATAGTCTTCATAACAAGGGTTCAGACAGCTAATTTAATTTCCCTAATTCTAATTCCTGTCTTTTCTCCCAACAGGATTGGTCGTTTTGGAAATATAACCTCCAATCCATCCAATCCCAAAGACCCGGGGATCTCTCACCTGTCTAAGCCCACGTCTTGCTGCCGCCTCCCTCAGTCGCGCGGTGAAGAGGTGAGTATCAGGCGTAAACACGGATTAGAGGATTATCTCTCTCTCTCCTTTATGTGGGAAAATAGAAGACCCACAGGATTATCACACTGCAGATTAATGTGGACAATAATCCTACCAGCCTACTATCAAGACAACAAAACAGGATATAAAGAGACAAAAACAACA
>NW_019945392.1:0-1776 GCF_002910315.2 Salvelinus sp. IW2-2015
CTGAGGAACGTAACAGCATAAGTGTATACAGTAGATATTGTAATTAAGAWTTTTATAAAGGTGTTATATTGTCTTGTATTTCAGGTAAGAAGTGTTGGAGTGTGACTTACACCCATCAGAAGATCTGTGCTTTAAAGGGGTCAACAGTGAACATATCCTGCTCTTACACATATCCCAGTTATCATGAGATCAAAAAAGCTTTCTGGTTTACTAAATGGTCTGGTATGGAGGCTGAAGATCTGAGCTCAGTGCCAGGGTATGAGGGTCATATAGAGTACCTTGGGGATAAGCAGAGTGACTGTACCCTGAGAATCACAGACCTGAGAYTGAGTGACTCTGCTGGGTACATGTTCAGATTCATAACATCTGGGGAAAAGTTTTCTGGCTCACGTGTCTCCCTGACTGTCACAAGTAATCTGTCAATCATCTCACATCTATGACACATATCTAGATAGATGTATTGTGAGTGTTGTTTTGTATGTATGCTAATGAGAATGTTGTGTTTTAATCTGTTTTATTGATTCTATGGAACCCAGGACTTCCTGGAAAACAGAGTTGACTTACAGACTTGACTGTCCTGTCTACATATATCAAAATAATGACCGTAATTACCTTATTTAAGGGCGGTCATACAGACACTGCAGTGTTATGTAACAAAAATAAATAAATAATATTTCACATAAAATGACATATATAGGAGGAGAATAATGATTTGTTTCCTTTTATTCTAGATGTTGTGTTGGAGATGGATCCTACATCTGTGTCAGAGAGGGAGAATGTCACACTGACATGTAGAACCAAATGTACACTGGACCCCATCACAGCCTTCAGTTGGTATAAGAATGGACAGCCTATACCAAACAGCAACACCTTCTCTCCTGTCTATATCCTGTTCTCAGTCAGCAGTGAGGATACAGGCAGATACTCCTGTGCTGTAGAAGGCCATGAGGATCTCCCCTCTGCTGAAGAGACTCTCACTGTCACATGTAAGTACATTGGAGGATTCGATGTCCAGTTTGATATACTGATCATGCTGATACTTGAATTGAAAATARATTGTTTCCACATAAATATATCTATCAATCAWTATTTTAGTGTGTAACATCCTGTCACTCCCTGACCATAGAGAGCCCTCGKTTCTCTATGGTGTTTAGGTCAGAGCGTGACTAGGGGGGTGTTCTAGTCATTTATTTTCTATGTGGCTGGTTTGTATGGTTCCCAATTAGAGGCAGCTGTTAATCATTGCCTCTAATTGGGGATCATATTTAGGAAGCCCTTTTTCCCACCTGCTTTGTGGGATATTGTTTTTGAGTGAGTGCATGTTGCACCTCAGTACTGCACGRTCGTTGTTTGTTTCTTGGTTTATTTTAAGTTTCACTAAAAATAAAGRTGTGGAACTCCAATCACGCTGCGCTTTGGTCCGTCTCTCCACACGATCGTGACACATCCATTTCCCTGAATGTGCATTACCACAATGTCAACATTATTTTTAGTGATTCTGTTTCAGAATTTATTTTGCTCTGAATGAATAATTTATTATAATTTATAAATTATTTCAAACTCACCCGTAAAATGTAAACACAAGTGTTGCTATAAATAAATACAATGTATTTTACACCAGATGGTCCAAGGAACACCTCAGTGTCAGTCAGTCCCTCTGGTGAAATAGTGGAGGGCAGTTCAGTGACTCTGACCTGCAGCAGTGATGCCAACCCACCTGTGGACAAATACACCTGGTACTTTCAAAATGAGACTTTTCTAAATGGATTTGGAGAG
>NW_019945392.1:2463-3562 GCF_002910315.2 Salvelinus sp. IW2-2015
GAAACAGTCCTCAGTTCTGACTGCAGCTGTAGGAATCACAGTTGTTGTTCTGGTTCTCATCCTCTGTCTCTCTGGACTCATGTGGTTCAGGTGAGTGATCATTTAACGATTATTTCACTCTAACACTTTTTATTAACTTAATCATTGATTGATTCATTCATTCTTTCAAGAATAAATTCATTAATTAATTTAAAAACAGAAAGAAGGCCTCCAAATCCACCTCTGACACAAGAGACACATCTTAGAATGTACAGGTGAGTCTGTTATTATCATATTATGTGTATTGCTTTGTGGGACATTTCTTCTCATTATGTTGTCTGTTCTCTCTCTCCATCAGGGAGGATCTAGTCCAGTGTATGACAACATCTCAGTCATGGTCATGACCTCTACTGCAGTACAGACAGCAGCCACAGACGACCAGGATGATGTTCACTACGCCAGCGTCCACTTCTCTCGCTCCAAAAACCAGGAAGTGCCTCTGTACTCCACCGTCCAGCTGCATCAACCGCAGAAACAGGACCAAGATGTCCAATACGCTGCTGTGAAATTCAACCTCCCCAGTTCTGCCACCCAGTGAGCATATTCTGCCATTACAACAACATAGAGTCTATACTATATAGAACATTGTGAACACAGACAGCATCAAGGTCATTCATATGCTGCTGCTTATTGGAGGAGAAGACAATGATGTCATTAAAATAAGCAAAACAGTTGACCCCTAGTGACCCCTAATTGCTCCCTGAGAACTCCCTCCATCCCTATCTGAAGGGTTGAAGGAGAAATCTTCATCTCAAATGACATTTCGTTGAACTCATCCTATGGTGTAAAAGTGGACATTTTGAAAAGTCACAGTTTTAATGTCTAAAAGGTTCCAGGGGTTTTCTTCAGGCCAAACAGCATTTCCTGAAACTACAAACTCTACAATATACATCTCAAGACAGTTACTATGACATGTCTATAATGAAGGAGTGATGTGATGTGATGAGGGTTTTGAGTAACTGTTTTGCTTGCATTCCAAATGGCACCCTATTCCCTATTTAGTTCACTACTGGTCTAAAGTAGTGCACTATAAGGGAGTAGGGTGCCATTTGGGACTCAA
>NW_019945392.1:3907-5137 GCF_002910315.2 Salvelinus sp. IW2-2015
TCAAGAAGACCTGAACACAACAAACCCAGAACCAAGAAGAACTGAACACAACAAACCCAAAACCAAGAAGAACTGATAACAACAAACCCAGAACCAAGAAGACCTTGTATATCTGGACCCGTATATTCAAACTAGTGGTATAATTAAGCAATAAGGTCAGAGGGGGTGTGGTATATTGGCCAATATACTGTACCACGGCTAATGACTGTTCTTCTGCACAACACAATGCAGAGTGCCTTGATACAGCCCTTAGCCGTGGTATATTGACCATATACTACAAGCCCAAGGGCCTTATTGCTATTATAAACTGGTTACCAACATAAAGAGAAAGTAAACAAATATTTTTGTCATACCAGTGTTCTATTGTCTGATATACAGTACATGAAATGAAATGCTTATTCAGCCAATCAGCATCCAGGACACAAACTACCTGGTTTATATAAGTATCTAATAATATACAGTGCATTCAGAAAGTATTCAGACCCCTTGACTTTTTCCACATTTTGTTACGTTACAGCCTTATTCTAAAATTAATTAAATCGTTTTTTTCCCCCTCATCAATCTACACACAATACCCCATAATGACAAAGCAAAAACAGGTTTATAGGAAGGTTTGCAAATTGATAAAAAATACAGAATTGAAGTATCACATTACGTAAGTATTCAGACTCTTTACTCAGTACTTTGTCTTTTTATTAAACATGATGAACACTAATCACGCTGCGCTTTGGTCCTCTCCTTCCACAGAAGAAAACCGTTACAGAACCACTCACCAAAAAAGGACCAAGCAGCGTGGTAACGGGCAGCAGCAGCAGCGGCCGAAAGATCGTGAGGAATGGACATGGGAGGATGTTCTGGAAGGCAAGGGAGTCTACACATGGGAGGAGATCCTGGCAGGAAGGGATCGCCTTCCATGGGAACAGGTGGAGGCAGCTAGGAGAGCAGAGGCAGCCGGAGAGAGGAACCAGCGGTATGTGGGAACACGGCTGGCAAGGAAGCCCGAGAGGCAGCCCCAAAAAATGTATTGGGGGAGGAACACGGGGAGTGTTGCTAAGCCAGGTAGGAGACCTGAGCCAACTCCCCGTGCTTACCGTGGAGAGCGTCGTACTGGTCAGGCACCGTGGTTCGCCAGCACAGCCCAGTGCGGGCTATTCCACCTCGCCGCACTGGCCTGGCTACGGGGAGCATTCAACCAGGTAAGGTTGGGCAGGCTCGGTGCTCGAGACCTCC
>NW_019945392.1:8474-11066 GCF_002910315.2 Salvelinus sp. IW2-2015
TGCCCCTCAGTCCGGAGCTGCCCCTCAGTCCGGAGCTGCCCCTCAGTCCGGAGCTGCCCCTCAGTCCGGAGCTGCCCCTCAGTCCTGAGGCGCGCCTCAGTCCAGTGGGGCCATTTAGTAGGGTTGCCAATCCTAGGTCGTCGATTAGGGTCGCCGTTCCTAGGAGGCCACGGAAGCGGGAAATGACAATGATGGAGTGGGGTCCACGTCCATCGCCAGAGCCTCCACCGCGAACAGATGCCCACCCAGACCCTCCCCTATAGGTTCAGGTTTTGCGGCCGGAGTCCGCACCTTGGGGGGGGGTGGGGGTACTGTCACGTTCTGACCATAGTTATTTTGTATTTTCTTTGTTTTAGTGTGGTCAGGGCGTGAGCTGAGTGGGCATTCTATGTTGTGTGTCTAGTTTTCTTGTTTCTGTGTTTGGCCTGATATGGTTCCCAATCAGAGGCAGGTGTTAGTCGTTTGTCTCTGATTGGGAGCCATATTTAGGTAGCCTGTTTTCTGTTGGGTTTTGTGGGTGGTTGTCTTCAGTCTTTGTGTGTCTGCACCAGATAGAACTGTTTCGGTTTTCACGTTTGTTGTTTTTGTATTTTGGAAGTGTTCAGTTTGTCTTTTTATTAAACATGATGAACACTAATCACGCTGCGCTTTGGTCCTCTCCTTCCACAGAAGAAAACCATTACAATAGCTACTGTATGTGGTCTTTAGCAGTACATCCAGTCCATCCCTTTCTGACATGCTGCTGATGCATGTGATTGTCTTAAATCCCTGACTAGGCTACTTTCAAAATGTGTCAATCACTAAAATCACACTTCTTGTTTCTATGCACTGCTACAACGGTACGTTGACTCACTGTACAAGATCTTTCCCCTTCACTATGTAAGTTGACGAGATCATTAAATATATATGTGTGTACTGTATCATATTACTTTAACTTACATTTCTGACCTATAGTTTTGGTTTTGACATCAGGGGCAGTATTCATTAAGTGTCTCAGAGTAGGAGTGCTGATGTAGGATCAGGTCCTACCGGTCCATATAATGATGATCTAAAAGGCTAAACTGGTCCTAGATCAGCTCTCCTACTCAGAGACACTTTGTGAATATGGACCCTGGACTGGTTTAAAGTATCAGGTGTAGTTATTCACCAGCTATAGAGTGAGTTGTTGTTTATGTTTCTAAGACTGCAGGGTGGGAGATGCAACAATGGCTTTGAGAACAGCAGGAAGTGTGTTGGTGGTCTTTCTCTGGTCTGTAGCAGGTATGGTCTCATTCATAATGTTTTAGTAATGTTATCTTAATGTTATTCTGGTGTGTTCAGTGACATCGTCTGTTAGGGGCTTCTGCTTTTCTGGAATAGTTGTCTTTCACACCTCACTGAGTAACACTTAGGCCCTTTCTGTGGTTTCCATTCACACTCAGCAAGTAGAAAACGGCAACAAGGTATGGACAAATGCTGTTAGTGTGAGGAAAGGGGTCTGTAATGTAGAATGACTATAATGTGTGATTGTGTAGCAGTGTTACTGGGTCAGGATGTTACAGTGGAGCTGTCCTGCTCTTACACATATCCCAGTGGTACAGTAACAACTACCTTCTGGTTCGCTAAACATGATGCTGAGGGGAATCCTGTGACTCTGAGTGATGAACCAGACTACACTGGTCATGTGATGTACTGTAGCAACAAGAAGAATGGTCACACCCTGACGATCAGAGATCTGAGAGAGTGTGACTCAGCTACTTACAAGTTTAAATTTATAACAGATCAGACTGTAAGGAAATATAGTGGTGATCCTGGAGTCACTCTGACTGTCATAGGTACAGTTACATTCAATTAAGCTAAACTGTTGAATTCCATTTATTTCAGGAAAATTGTCTTGGTTTGTATTTACATCTGTATAACATAGGATTTCATCCATCAGTGTATTAGAGTGAAAACTCAGTGATAAAGGGATTTACAGTGATATTGTTTTTTAGTCACACTTTATTTGGATGGTCTGGATAGATGCTCTACAGATGGTCATGATATCAACAAACTTCCTGTTGATAAGTTACTGCTTTTATTTACTCTTTCTATTATTTTCACTGTTACCTTGACACAGCTCTCTCTCCACAGTGTCCATCCTGACCCTAACTGGGACACACACACCACTGAAAATGAGGACCAGACACTCTGGCAGTAAGTATGTTATAACATATTCATTAATGTGTTTATTATGTATACAGTTTTTGTGTTTGTTTGTGTGAGTGGGTAAGTGGGTGAGTGAGAGAAAGACAGAGACAGAGAAGAGAGATGAACACAGAAAGTAGAAGTTGGAGACTTTTATCTCCCTCAACAACTTTAAACATCTGCTATCCGAGCAGCTAACCGATCGCTGCAGCTGTACATAGTCCATCGGTATATAGCCCACCCAATTTACCTACCTCACCCCCCCATACTGCTTTTATTTATTTACTTTTCTGCTCTTTTGCACACCTGTATCTCTACTTGCACATGATCATCTGATGATTTATCATTCCAGTGTTAATCTGCTAAATTGTAATTATTCGATTTATTGCCTACCTCCTCATGCCTTTTGCACACATTGTATATAGA
>NW_019945392.1:11500-12479 GCF_002910315.2 Salvelinus sp. IW2-2015
GAACCTGGAGAGAAGAGAACCACCACAGAACATAGACTGAAGAGAACCACCACAGAACCTGGACTGATACGACCACCACAGAACCTGGAGGGAAGAGAACCATCACCGAACCTGGAGAGAAGAGAACCACCACAGAACCTGGACTAAAGAGAACCATCACAGAACCTGGACTGAAGAAAACCATCACAGAACCTGGACTGATAGAACCATCACAGAACCTGGACTGATAGAACCACCACAGAACCTGGAGGGAAGATAACCACCACCGAACCTGGACTGAAGAGAACCACCACAGAACCTGGACTAAAGCGAACCATCACAGAACATGAACTGAAGAGAACCACCACAGAACATGGACTGAAGAGCTATGGCACCAAACCAAATCTAGACCTTACACCTCAATTCTCTTGCTAATATATTGTTATAATAACTTGAAGGTTCACCCAAATTACAAAATGACACATTGGTTTCCTTACCCTTTTAGCAGTCTATGAACATGGTATGACAGCAATCCATGCTTTGGTTTATTTTCCCCTGGCACTGTTACCACTTGCTAACGTTTTAGCATTCGTGGCACAAATCCCATTCGTCATGTGACTGATAAGCGGCATTTCTCGCACATAATTTTGAAATCATTCAAAAGTTTAAAAAAATGTGTTGTGAAGCTCAACAAAGTCACTTACAGATGATTTGAACATGATGTGAGAATGTTCTTATGTGAAATCTTAATATCAGTCCCGTGACTTGAATGGGATTTTTGTAAATGTGGGAGTGTTCAACATTGCAGCTGACTTTATAGGCGAGTCGAGATCTACAAATCACCTTGCATGATRAATAACTACTCAATATTATTTATAGATCAGTCAGTCAGTAACAATTTACCCATGATACATCACAGTTTTGATGCTCTCGAACACTGTCTGTGTGACTGAGGAAGGAAGTCTTAGCAGGTAAAGGTCTCATTCATAACTGTTTAATC
>NW_019945392.1:16767-23876 GCF_002910315.2 Salvelinus sp. IW2-2015
TTTTATTTGCCCTGTATATTAATCTACAAACATTTCTAAAAGGATAAGAATCATAATGATATTCTGGTGTGTTCTGTTAGGCGTCTCCACTTCACTTTAAATAGTTATCTTTCACACCTCACTGAGTGATGCTTATCTGTGGTTTTCATTCACACTCAAATCAGGAACTATGGCAACAAAGTGTGGACAAACCTTACAGTCAGTGTGAATCAATAGACCTTGTCTTCATTCTGATACCATTGTGTGACTGTGTTTCAGTGGTACTGGGTCAGAATGGCTGGAGTGTGACTTACACCACTCAGAGTATCTGTACCTTGAAGGGGTCATCAGTGAACATATCCTGCTCTTACACATATCCCAGTGGTACAGTCACATCAACCTTCTGGTTCACTGAATGGGGGACTGGTGTAGAACCTGAATATATAGATCAGGACCCAGAGTATACAGGTCGTCTGGAGTATCATGGGGATAAGGAGAAAGACTGTACCCTGAGAATCACAGACCTGAGAGAGAGAGACTCAGCTACGTACAAGTTCAGATTTATAACAGATCAGACTGAAGGGAGATATTATGGTGATCCTGGAGTCACTCTGTCTGTAACAGGTACAGTTACATGCTTTATACTGCTGGTCTGTTCAATTCATATCTACTGTCCATTTAAGTCTAGAAATTGGATTTGTATATATGAAACAGATTTAAGAATTAAATGTGTTTGAGAATGTCTTGCATCATGTGAATAAACTATAGAACAGGTGATTCAGGGTTTTAATGATGTGATCTACTACAGCTCTGCAGGTGAAGGTGACTTATTCAAGTTGGCCAAATTGGGTGAAAATTACCTGTAGCACCACCTGTACTCTGATTGGTAACCCCACCTACATCTGGTACAAGAACGGACACAAAGTAAAGGAGGACACTTCCAGCTCGTATTCAGACTCCTTTAGTGATGCAGACAGTTACTCCTGTGCTGTAAAAGACCATGAGGATCTCCACTCTCCTGCAGTGTGTGAGTGTGGATTTAACTCAGTTTTTAGTATAACTTTTCAAGTAGAACTTTCTGTCTGCTAAACATCCCTCACAGTTATCTAACCAAACTGCAACACAATACCGGATGGCAGAACTACTCTGGATAACTGCAGCTCATGATTCCACTGTGTAAATAATGCCCTCTTGTCACTGTGTTTCAGGTGTTCAGGGTCAGAGCTGCAGCAGAGTGACTTACACCAAGAGGACAATCTGTGTCTTGAAGGGGTCAACAGTGGACATGTCCGGTACTTATGCTGGTTATTATTCCACCACGTCATCATTCTGGTTTAGAAGTGATAGGTTGATCCATAAGGACATAACCAGAGACCCAGAGTATTTAGGACGAGCCTTGGAGAGAGGACCCACCACCCTGAGAATCTCAGATCTGAGAGAGGAGGACTCAGCTGAGTATCGCTTCACTTATAAACAAAGGAACTTTGAATGGGGTCATAGTTTCCCTGGAACCAGTCTGACTGTGACAGGTAATACTGCACTTACATAACATTATGATATACTGGTAATACTGCACTTACAGAACATTATGATATACAGGTAATACTATACTTACAGAACATGATGATATACTGGTAATACTATACTTACAGAACATTATGATATACTGGTAATACTGCACTTACAGAACATTATGATATACTGGTAATACGCCACTTACAGATCATTATGATATACTGGTAATACTGCACTTACATACCATTATGATATACTGGTTATACTACACGTACAGAACATTATGATATACTGGTAATACTCCACTTACAGAACATTATGATATACTGGTAATACTACACGTACAGAACATTATGATATACTGGTAATACTCCACTTACAGAACATTATGATATACTGGTAATACTACACTTACAGACCATCATGATGATATACTGTAACTACTTTATCTCTAGTAGTAGGAGGTGGAAATGATGGGTTGTTATTTTATGTTTTATTCTCTCTTCATTCAGATCTGCAGGTCAAAGTGACTCCTGCTGCAGAGGGACAGAAGACACTGACCTGTAGCACCACCTGTACTCTGACTGACAACCCCACCTACATCTGGTACAAGAACGGACAACGTCTAGATGAGCCCACTTCCCAACACCACTCCAGTAATATGCTGGTGGTCTGGGATTCTTCTGTGAACATTTACTCCTGTGCTGTTGAAGGTCATGAGGACCTCCACTCTCCTGTAGTTTGTGAGTATGAATGAAACTAGGATTCTACTTAGGAAGTATCAATCATTTAAGGTCAATGAGAAGGGTAATACTTCAATATTCATCATTACATAGAAATTACAGACAATGTCATAGATGTATGTACTCTGTCACAGGTAACACTGCACAGCACATTATACAGTGTTGRAGAGTCAGGAAATGAATCATTAATTCTAAATGATGTACTCTGTTTTTACTCCCCTTTAATTCAGGTTTTCAGGTGAATGTGACTCCTAAACAGAATTCAGAGTATAAGACACTGACCTGTAGCACCACCTGTACTCTGACTGACAAACCCACCTACATCTGGTACAAGAACGGACAACATCTAGATGAGAGCACCTCCCTCCAGTACAAAGACTCAGTCTCCAGTAACTATGAAGACAGCTACTCCTGTGCTGTAAAAGGCCATGAGRATCTCCACTCTCCTGCAGTGTGTGAGTGTGAATTTAATTAACAATACTGTATAACCTCTGTGTGTGTTGGTTTCACTGTGTGATTTGAGAAGTTATAGAATTTCTAGAAAGAACTGAGAATATAATCCAGTTGTCCTCTTGTTATGTCACTGTGTTTCAGGTGTTCAGGGTCAGAGCTGCAACAGAGTGACTTACACCAAGAGGACAATCTGTGCCTTGAAGGGGTCATCAGTGGACATATCCTGTACTTATGTTGGTCATTATTCCACCACGTCATCATTCTGGTTTAGAAGTGATAAGTCGACCCCTGAAGACCTAACCAGAGACCCAGGGTATGCAGGTCGTGTGAAGTACACTGGAACATACAGAGGTCCCTTCACCCTGAGAATCACAGATCTGAGAGAGGAGGACTCAGCTGAGTATCGCTTCACTTTTAAAACATACAACTTTGAATGGGGTCATAGTTTCCCAGGAACAACTCTGTCTGTCACAGGTAATACTACACTGTATGATACAACTGTAAATCATATTGAATTACAGGAGAAAATATATTAACCATCCTGTTAACACAGAGGTATATGTGGTTTTATACATATTGTTTCAGRYCTGCAGGTGAAGGTGACTCCTGCTGCAGAGGGACAGAAGACACTGACCTGTAGCACCACCTGTACTCTGACTGACAACCCCACCTACATCTGGTACAAGAACGGACAGGTTGTAACTGAAAAGACGTCCCCCTATTCAGTCCTCCCTAATGCTGTAGACAGCTACTTCTGTGCTGTGAAAGGACATGATCTCAGCTCTCCTGCAGTGTGTGAGTACAGTACAATAGTACAGTATTCTACTCAGCAAGTATCATGTATTCAGTGAAAAGAGACATGTCTTACTTTATCAATCATTACAGACAAAATCATTGTTTTACTCATTGATAATATTACTTTGACAAAATGTTTGGTATTTTACATCAGATAAACCAAAAACCACAGTGTCAGTCATTCCCTCTGGTGAAATAGTGGAGGGCAGTTCAGTGACTCTGACCTGCAGCAGTGATGCCAACCCACCTGTGGACAAATACACCTGGTACAAGAAGAATGGAGGTGGCTGTCAGAGTATGACAGGACCACAGCATGTCTTCAGTCAAATCCAGTCATCTGACACTGGAGAGTACTACTGTCAGGCCCAGAATGAGATGGGGACAGACAGGTCTAGGACCATWAACATGGATGTGAAGTGTGAGTAAAGTACCACTCAGTGTTTGAATGGTAAGGTAGTAAAACAATTATAATTAAATGAATTAGTCCYAAAGCATTTCATCTCCAAATGAGTATTTGTTAACGTTTTGTGTGAGTTAGAGTTTTAGATAGTTCTGTGATATTGAACAGAGAATATATTTTTGGCATGTCATTTGTAAATATACTACTGTCCTACCCCTCTGACAAATTCTCCTTTACTAGATGACCCAAAGAACACCTCAGTGTCAGTCAGTCCCTCTGGTGAAATAGTGGAGGACAGTTCAGTGACTCTGACCTGCAGCAGTGATGCCAACCCACCTGTGGACAAATACACCTGGTACAAGAAGAATGGAGCTTCACTGACAGGATCTGAAAAGACATACAATTTCACGACCATCAGCTCTGAGGACAGAGGAGAATATTACTGTGAGGCTGAGAATAAATATGGACGTCTCAACTCTTCTTCTGTGTCTGTGGACGTTCAGTGTTAGTACACCTAACCTCATCTTTTAATCAGAGGATCACATTTAAATTCATATTTCAATCACAAGTAAAACACTATTTAAAACATTGTTGTTACATATTGTCCACCAGATGGCCCAAAGAACACCTCAGTGTCAGTCAGTCCCTCTGGTGAAATAGTGGAGGGCAGTTCAGTGACTCTGACCTGCAGCAGTGATGCCAACCCACCTGTGGACAAATACACCTGGTACATTCAAAATGAGACTTTTCTAAATGGATTTGGACAGATCTACAACATAAGTAAGTTTAAGTCTAAGGACAATGGACATTACCACTGTGAGGCCTGRAATGGAAGAGGATCTAGGAACTCTACAGCTCTGATGATCATTTTACCAGGTGAAGTTTCATCTTTAATATTTCAATACAACATTATGTTACAAACTAATATTAATAATTATACTTTGGCTTATCGTACTTTGTTTTATATTTATATATACGTTGAGATTAGATCAGTTAACAATGTGTATTATTGTCCTGGACTATGTTTATTTTCAGTTAAAATGCCAGACTCATGTCATCCATATTTAATTTAGTGAAACAGTCTCAGTTCTGACTGCAGCTGTAGAATCATAGTGGTTGTTCTGGTTCTCATCCTCTGTCTCTCTGGACTCATGTGTTCAGGTGAGAGATTATTTTAAAGATTATTTCACTCCAACTCTTTTTACTAAACCTACTTTGTTCATTGATTCGTTCAATTAATTAATTAATTAATTTAATGTGCAAACCAGGAGAAGGCCTCCAAATCCTCCTCTGACAAGAGACACATCAGAGAATGTACAGGGTGAGTCTGTATTATCAGATTATGTGTATTGCTTTGTGGACATTTCTAATCATGTGTTGTCTGTCCCTCTTCCATCAGGGAGACTCTAGTCCCGTGTATGAAAACGTCTCAGGCGTGGCATTCACCTACTGCAGCACAGACAGCACCACCGTCGACCAGGATGAGTTCACTATGCCAGCGTCCACTTCTCTCGCTCCAAAATACAGGAAGTGCCTCTGTTTACTCACCGTCCAGCTGCATCCACCCCAGAAACAGGAGAGGATGTCCATACGATGCTGTGAAATTCAATTGCCAGTAACTCCAACCGGTGAGCATATTAGCATTAAAAATAACATAGAGCCATTTCTAGAGCATTTTGAATACACCACAATAAAGCAGAATTTGTTTTTTTACAACCAAATTTCTATTTTTTATGTAAATGCCATGTTATAGAAGGGTCCAGACACCTTTTATTTTGACTTCACTTGTTTTAGAGAAACTTACCCCAACCAATTCACTTCCTCATCCTCTCAGTAGAGGCTCTGAAAAAAATGAACAAATGCCTCCAAAAACACCAAATCGTCTTTAGAAACAGAAAGCTCTCAGTATAGTGATGCAGGACTTTAGATGAAACAGTTGTACACATTAAATTGTTCATTCCAACTTATCCACAACGTTTATTCCATTGTGACTCGTGCTGTTTCCCCGTCCAACTGTTCCATTCTCAGTGTATCATGCTGCTAGAACGGACGAGMAGCATCGTTCAAGTCTCAACAACATGGAACAGAACGTTGTGGATTAAGTTCTGAATGACACAACTTCATGTGTACWACATGTAAAGACCTGCATCACTGTAGACGACTTAGAGCTTTTAGTTTCTAAAAGGATGTTTTGGGTGTTTCTGGAGCCACTTACTGAACAACGAGGATGAGGAAGTGAATAGATGGTTGGGGATAGTTTCTCAAAAACAAGTGAATTCACAAAGAAAATCTGACCCTACTATAACATCCCAGTTACATATGTGTTTAGATTTGGTTGTAAACAAGCTTTATTCTTGATTACAGCTCATTCATATGCTGCTGCTTATTGGACRAGAAGACCATGACATCATTAATAAGCGAAAGAGTTGACCACTAGTGGCCACTAGTGATGGCATTTCCTTACAAACACAACAATATAATGAGAGAGGTGGTTTTGAGGAACTGTGCTGTGTTCCAAATGGAACCCTATTCCCTATTTAGTGCTCTACTTTTCACCAGAGACATATAGGCCTTGGTAAAAGTAATGCACTATAAAGAGTATATGAAGTTTTTTTTGAGGGGATGCAGATTCTGTTTAATTTCTGTTTCTCCCTCTTCAGACCCACGGCAGCACAAGCAGCTGAGGACTCCTCTGAGATCTATAGTAGAGTCAACAAACACAGAAGACCTGAACACAACAAACCCAGAACACCTGAACACAACAAACCCAGAACACCTGAACACAACAAATGTAGAACCAAGAGGACCTGAGCACAACAAACCCAGAACCAAGAGGACCTGGCCACAACAAACCCAGAACACCTGAACACAAAAAACCCAGAACCAAGAGGACCTGAACACAACAAACCCAGAAGAGCTGAACACAAAAAACCCAGAACCAAGAGGACCTGAACACAACAAACCCAGAAGAGCTGAACACAACAAACCCAGAACCAAGCAGACCTGATCACAACAAGTTTGACAGAAACCCTGTATATCTGGACCTGTATAGTCCAACTAAGTGTTTTAATATTATATCAAGATATGCCATTTAGAAACACTTTTATCCTAAGTGACTTATTATGTGTGGACACATCTTTCATGCCGGTGGCCCCATTGGGAATTGAACCCATACACCAGGCTCTACCAACACACAGGACTACTGTATTCACACTTAGTTGGAG
>NW_019945392.1:24371-36964 GCF_002910315.2 Salvelinus sp. IW2-2015
AGAGCTGATTCTAGGGTCAGCACCCATGCTCTTACCAACGGACACAGGACTACTGTATTTCACACTTAGTTGGAGTGCTGATCTAGGGTCAGCACATGCTCTACCAACACACAGGACTACCTGTATTCACACTTAAGTTGGAGTTGCTGATGTAGGGTCAGCACCATGCTCTACCAACTGAGACACAGGACTACTGATAATCTGAACACTTAGTTGGAGTGCAGCCTGAGTTTCTAAAGGGTCCCTGGATATCTGAACCAACTGACACGAGGACTTACTGTATTCACACTTTAGTAGGCAGTGCTGACATATTGAGTGCGCGCGCGCAACTTCAATACTATCCGCGAACAGCTGCACCTACTGTATTACACTACTTTAGTTGGAGAGACTGATAATCTTTCAGGTCAGACATGCTCTACCACACTGAGACACCCGGACACTCTCATGATCTCCATTCAATAAGGAAACGTGCCCAAGGAAATCTCTAGGTCCCAGGTCCTGCCCGTGCAGAAATACTCATTCCTACAGATCCACAACTGAGTGATGTATCTTCACACTTAAATTGGCGCGGAACGCGCTGATCTCTCCTGTGCGGATCAACAGACATGATGTAAACCTTAAATATATATATATACACACGAAACTACTGCTATTCACATCTTAGTCAGAGTTGCCTGCACGTCCTAGCGGGTGCACCGTCCTTACTTAATGCTCCTACCCAACAGCCACAGGGACTAAACTGTACTCACACTTAGTTGGAGTGCTGAATCCTAGGTGTCGGTTTTGCCCCTTTAAACTATGTGAATAAGAGGGGAAACCTTGTAACTTACTTTTTATGGTTACAATATTCTCCCTTTTCCCCATTATTCATTCTTACTCGTCGTAGTTAAGTATCATCGCGTGTTGAACACAATAACTTTGTCTGATATATATAATAAGTCGGTGGCTCCCGATTGTCCTAGATTCATAATTCACTGAGCTCCGTGCTATGCAACGGCCTGCCGATTAAACGATATATGATAAATCATATTACTGTTTTAAATTTCTTCTTGATGTTTCGTGGTCGCACAGCTTACAGATATCTACAGTTCCTGAGCTACTTTATCTTCCACTCCGAGTAATATTACATGTGGTTACCTTATACTATATATATATACTACTTCACCTATTAGCGTCGGCTCACGAGGTTACCTTAATTATCCACCTACTTCACACCTCGCCCTCATGTATAATTTTCGGGTAGATTCCTCAGATACTCATTACTTCCTTAACCACGAAGCGTGTAGCGTAGACTCAGTACTCGTACTCCCATTCCTACAGTTCCTGTACTATTAATTTAACAGACTAGTTTCCAGTCCCTCTGTACATATATATAATATATATTGAGTCTTTACCAGTAATTTTTCTGATAACCAATGCCTATACCTGCTGGACACTATATTCGTGGTTAGTTACATTTACGTAATAATCCTGATACATTGCGGTGAGCGGGTAGCGTGTGAGCGCCATTCATAATCATCACTGTCCAATTTACGGTAGTCAACTCACAAATGGTACGACTAACTTCATTATGTCACATTATCTACTGTACTATTCTATTACGTTATACAGTCATCTATTCTATTACAGTACTGTACTTATTCTATCTTACAGGTATACAGTACTCTGTTTACTATTTCTATTACAGTATACAGTACTGTATTATTTTATATTATCAGTACTGTAAGATGATACACATAATATATGTTTACTTGTTTTTCATATACATTTATTATTGGTTTTATGACAAAGTTATGGTAATTTTTGCCAATGTTCTGATAACGTTTCTTATCACTTTGTAGTGTCCTTGATTTCGTGTATGACATGCTATTTTTAAATCGATTACCTAACGTTAATTGATTACGTGATTGAATTAAACATGCAACAATTAACTCCTAATAACCTGGGGCACCACGGAAATTATTTAAAAGGAGTTTCGTCTTCGAATTAACTCTTACAGATCTAAAACTCTTCCATTTCAGTCATCAATTATTCTTTACCTCATTCAGTCTCATCTGAACGCGTAAAATTATTGGTTATCGCACGAACTCTGGTTTCCATAATGAATCAGCAATATACAAATTGGCTTATTTATTACTACAATAAATAATCCACCAAATTACATAAACAGTAGATATTGGTTACTAACAATGTAGAAAAGTCCCTAGTGCACTAAGCCGATATGACGGCTTGG
The DNA here is from genome assembly GCF_002910315.2 of Salvelinus sp. IW2-2015. Taxonomy (NCBI): domain Eukaryota; kingdom Metazoa; phylum Chordata; class Actinopteri; order Salmoniformes; family Salmonidae; genus Salvelinus; species Salvelinus sp. IW2-2015. The sequence continues at coordinate 26,605 of NW_019945392.1, forward strand.
TAGCACAAGGAAAGGGCGGAAAGACAAAATGGATTCACTACACACAGTCTATAATTATATTCATTGAAATGCTAATCCTTTGCACATGAACGGCCGCTCATTCAGATAATTGCAATGATATATATATATATATATATAATGATATAACCCTATGTCATTGTCTCTTCTCTGTTGAATCCTGATCTTCCTGTAGGGTTCCTCACTGTGACGGACCCTTCCCACTCATCTGCCGTATTCTCCTTTGTTCTTGTTTCCTTATTTATGATGTCGGTGGGCCGGGTTGGGAGGGTCGTCAGGGCACATGGGAAATACCTGGGGTCCACCTTCATAGGATAAAATGGCACCACTTCCCCATTCATTGGAGGGAGACTCTCTCCATTCAAGACCATATAATTTTGTTATATCCTTATCTTCCATGTGGCTCCCTTTTGTTACGGGCTATTTGAGCCGGATTTGTGACAAGTGGGGGCTCCATCACAAGGGATTTAATTGAACGCCTTGGTATGGGAGAACGTGGAGGTACGTGTTTAGGTTTGCATATTTTGTTTGAAGTTGATTAGGCCCAGTATTGGTTTCCTTTGTTTGTTTGGTTTGTGTGCTGCGCTGGAGAATACATTGGGTTCGTTTCCAGCCGGCCCTGCCAGCCTGGAAAATGCTTGTTCTACTTTCTGTGTGGAGACATTCGGTCTGAGGAGGTGGTAACGACTGTGTACGCTCAGTTGGGAGTTTGGGTAGCGGGTAGTGGAACTTGCTACCTGGAACTATAGCCTTTTACCCTGGATAGGTTTAGCGACGTGTTTCATTTTTTCTGGAACTATGTGGGTTCCATGGTAAAATGTTATTATTTTTTGTGTGGTGTTCTGTGGAACTAAACTCATGTCCTTCAGGGCCGGTCACTTACCCGTCGTGTTTAGCTGGAATCTCGACCAAGACGTAGCTACACGTGTGTCAACCGACTTTACCCCACCGAGCAATCTTCGTCTACCAAGCATATCTAGCGCGCGTTCGAACCGCTAATAAATTTGTAGGTGCGTCTTACCTGAGGGAACAAGCCATCCGTAACTATCAAATTCCGTCCACTCTCTACCTGTAGGTGCTACAGGGTGCTTAATATTGGCTCACAAATTTCTCCTGGTATGCTGCGTGTGACTTTGCCTAGAGAAGGGTATTCCCCATTCTGGACAAGAAAGGACTACTACCTAAATAGGTTAAGGGAAAAATGATGACCCTGGTTCTGAACCCTCCCCGGGTGAAAACCTGGAATTCATATTCCTATCCTGGTGTTTTTAGTCAATTTCCTCTCCACATTGGCTTGTTCCCTAATATTATATGAGTTTTCTTCATTATTCCACTGTTGATTTTAGCGTTAATATAGGATATATATTTTTATAATATTGAGGATTAATGTATCTTAATTGTGGACGAGATTATCCATTTTAGTCTGTGTTATGAATAAATCTCAGGTACAAACTCTGTCTAGCGAATGATGTACCTGATGTTGAAGATCGTTGTAATTATAATTGATGGTTTAATTCTGTTACAGTTGGGAGCGACTACAATGCAAATACCTGTTGATAGGTTGAGGCTTTGAAGGTAGAACTCGAATCTTGGCGAGGTTCAGCTTTGTCACAACCGTCTAGAAACATCCCCATCGATCCATTGTTCTTTACGGGATTAGTGGTGTGTTATGTGAAAATTGGCTAAATGGAGCTAGGACTGGTGCGGTACAAGGAATGGTCAAACAGGAATGAGGCCAGTTCTCTCGCCTCTCAAATTCCCATTAAGGTAGCCGGGCCACAACAAATATAGAGCTCTCAAACTCAAAGCTAAATCAAGTACTGAGTGAAATCTCGGCTCAGGTTCCTGTCTTTCCTGTCCTTCCATTGTTTCGACAATCCTTCAGGTTACTCCTTCGTCGTTATTGCGTTCTTCTTAATAAGGTGTACTCCTGGATGTACAATAAAGACTATGCCTGAGGTCATCCAGCTTGTTGTTGGTGGTGACCGCCTCTGTGAGAGGCCTGACGGACGCTGGACCCATATGAGGCCCATGGGGCAAATATGAGCAAAAGTGGTGAAAAACGAAACCTGTGTCAATGTGGGACCGGAGAGCGGCTATAACACAATTTTGTGTAAAATATGCTCGCACTAATGTGAGGGGATCGAGTGTACCATTTAGTAACGAGGGGTACAGCCATCGCGAAGGAAAGCTCGTCTCGGTCTGGCTATTTTGGGGAGGTTAACCGACAAGAGGTGTGTCTATAATTTTTGCTGCGAAGGATGAACGGCCAGGTCGTGTGTCAATGATAGTTGAGGAAGGGACAACTGCGGCGGAGGAGAAGATGATGTACTTGGCGGCGTGAGGGTGAATATTTCTCGAGCTCAAAGCCGCATGCTTCCGACTAAATCTTTTCCAGCGATGGTAAGCTGAGGAGCGTGTAAGCCGGGAAGCCAGCCGGACCAATTGTTGTTTGGAGGGTAAACCACCTATACAGCTTGTGACCAATAATGCAGCGTGCATCGCGCCTGCACGCCAAAGGAAGTCCCACTCAAGCCACGATGGACTGTGTACATGTTGGACAGAGAACCGACAAACCCTCCCCTAGACCGCGGGAATGGACACTTGGACACAAATGCCGGTAAATGTTGCTCGGTTGTTGCCACCGTCGTCCATGTGTCTGCTCGAAGTCTGCGCATATTTGATGGCGGGCTGCGAGGGCAAATCTCAGGCTCCGTAGAGACCTTACCCGTATCGACCCACCCTACCCTTCGTTCCCTGGGTTGCCGCTATTCTCTCTTTTAAGTTGTGTTACACCTTCGGTTCCCCCTAATTAAGGATGTGTGTGGCCGGAGTTGGGTCAGGGTCAGCACGTGTGCCTGAATGAGTATACAGTACTATTCTATTACAGTACTGTACTATTCTATTACAGTATACAGTACTGTTTCTATTCTATTACATTACAGTACTGTATTATTCTATTACAGTATACAGTACTGTAAGATGATACACATAATATGTTTATTTGATATTTTCATATACATTTATTATTGGTTTTATGACAAAGTTATGGTAATATTTCGCCTCAATGTTCTGATGCAACGTTTCTTATCACTTTGTAGTGTCTGTGACTGTCATTAATGTGATGACATGCTATTTTATCAAATTGATTACCTAACGTTTAATTGATCACGTGATTGAATTAAATCATGCAACAATTAACTCACTAATAACCTGGGGCACCACGGAAAAGCTTATTTAAAAGGAGTTCCGTCTTCCGAATTAACTCTTACAGATCTAAAACTCTTCCATTTCAGCCATCAATTATTCTTGACCTCATTCAGTCTCATCTGAACGTCGTAAAATTATTGGTTGTCCGCACAAACTCTGGTTTCCATAATGAATCAGCAATATACAAATTGGCTTATTTATTTATTTACTAAATAAATAAATCACACAGAATTACATAAACAGTAGATATTGGTTACTAACAATGATAGAAAAGTCCCTAGTGCATTAAGCCGATATGACAGCTTGGTAGACAAAGGAAAGACAAAATGGATTCACTACACACAGTCTATAATTATATTAATTGAAATGCTAATCCTTAGCACATGAACGGCCGCTCATTCAAGAATAATTGCAATGTATATATATATATATATATATATATACACCCCTATGTCATTGTCATCTTCTCTGTTTGAATCCTCGATCTTCCTGTAGGGTTCCTCAGTCTCATTTTGTCCAACTAGCAGTTAAAGAATAAATTACATTATTGTAAAGTGAGAATGTGATGTCATATAGAATGAGTGCTATGGTCTCCAATATGGTGCGGCTCTTGAGCCCCTAACTGTTGCCTGACCTTCCCAGGTAGAGGTGTCTCTTTTGGGGGGCAGAGATGGACTAGAGTGATAGGAGATGAAACCCATGGAGGTGTACCTATTGCCCACCTAACTGTTGTCTGATTTTTTAAAACACTTTGTGGAAAACACAGGATGTAGACGTATCTAACCCTGGGGCCTGGATCCAATTAGAAACCGTGAAAGATTTAAAAGGTAATTTCCAATTGAGCCGACATCTGCTGTGTTTACCTTGAATGTGATCTCCACTAACGCAGGAACTCTGCCTTTAAATAAAAGCATTGTCTACAAGCACATTAGGATTGAATCAAGGCCCACAGTGGATTCAGAAAGTATTCAGACACCTTGGCTTTTTCCACATTTTGTTAAGTTACAGCCTTATTCTAAAATGGATTGAAAATGTTTTCCCCCCTCAATCTACACACAATACCCATTAATGACAAGCAAAAACACTTTAAAAATGTTTGCAAATGTATAAAAAAATACTGAAATATCACGTTTACATAAGTATCAGACTGTGGTTAGTTCTGTTACCTGGAAAAGTTGTCGACATGCTCCAGGGTAAATTGTTCTGCATAACGGAGTATTTTTTAATTAAACCAAGTAAAATGACTGAACACATTCTCATTTACAGCAACAACCTAGGAATAGTTACAGGAGGAGGAGGGGGATGAATTAGACATTGAAGCTGGGGATGATTAGTGACCGTGATGGTATGAGGCGAGGTTGGAATTTAGCCAGGACACAAGGGTTAACACCCACTCTTATGATAAGTGCATGGGATCTTTAGTGACCAGAGAGTCAGGACACCCGTTTAGCATCCCATCTGAAAGACGGCACCCTACACAGAGGCAATGTCCCCAATCACTGCCCTGGGACATTGGGATATTTTTAGACCAGAGGAAAGAGTGCCTCCTACTGCCCTCCAACACCACTTCCAGCAGCATCTGGTCTCCCATCCAGGGACCAACCCTGCTTAGAATCAAGCCAGCAGTGGATGCAGTGGTATGCTGCTGACAAACACATTCCCATCATACTTATCATAGATGGAGTGCATGATATCAGTCATCCCCTGGAACAACACACCATCAGCACCATATAGGATTAGGGTGCCATTTGAGACAGAAACAGTGTAACAAGAATATACATTGGATGTTTACAATACAGACATCAGTTGTAGCAGTGTTGTTAGAGAGAGGTAAAGATTAATTTTTATTTTCGGGCGCCAACAGGTTTAACCTAAGCTGACACTACAAGATAGCAGATAGATAAGAGAACCACTACCAACAGTATTAACCTGCTGAACTGAAAAGAGTAATAGATAGAGAACCACTACCAGACAGTATTAACCTGCTGAACTGAAAAGATAGGATAGATAGAGACCACTACCAAACAGTATTAACCTGCTGAACTAAAAGAGTAGGATAGATAGAGAACCACTACCAGACAGTATTACCTGCTAACTGAAAAGAATAGATAGATAGAGAACCATACCAGACAGGTATTAACCTCTGAACTGAAAAGAGTAGGATAGATAGAGAACCACTACCAGACAGTATTAACCTGCTGAACTGAAAAGAGTAGATAGATAGAGAACCACTACCAGACAGGATTAACCTGCTGAACTGAAAAGAGTAATAGATAGAGAACCACTACCAGACAGGTATTAACCTGCTGAACTGAAAAGAGGTAGTAGATAGAGAACCACTACCAGACAGGTATTAACCTGCTGAACTAAAAAGAGTAGGATAGATAGAGAACCACTACCAGACATATTAACCTGCTGAACTGAAAAGAGTAGGTAGATAGAGAACCACTACCAGACAGGTATTAACCTGCTGAACTGAAAAGAGTAGGATAGATAGAGAACCACTACCAGACAGGTATTAACCTGCTGAACTGAAAAGAGTAGGATAGATAGAGAACCACTACCAGACAGGTATTAACCTGCTGAACTGAAAAAGTAGGATAGATAGAGAACCACTACCAGACAGGTATTAACCTGCTGAACTGAAAAGAGTAGGATAGATAGAGAACCACTACCAGACAGTTAAACCTGCTGAACTGAAAAGAGTAGGATAGATAGAGAACCACTACCAGACAGGTATTAACCTGCTGAACTGAAAGAGTAGGATAGATAAGAGAACCATACCAGACAGTATTAACCTGCTGAACTGAAAGAGTAGATAGATAGAGAACCACTACCAGACAGTATTAACCTGCTGAACTGAAAAGAGTAGATAGATAGAGAACCATACCAGACAGGTATTAACTGCTGAACTGAAAAAAGTAGGATAGATAGAGAACCAGTACCAGACAGGTATTAACTCTGAACTTAAAGAGTAGATAGATAGAGAACCACTACCAGACAGGTTTAACCTGCTGAACTGAAAAGAGTAAATAGATAGAGAACCACTACCAGACAGGTATTAACCTGCTGAACTGAAAAAGTAGGATAGATAGAGAACCACTACCAACAGGTATAACCTGCTGAACTGAAAAGTAGGATAGATAAGAACCACTACCAGACAGGTATTAACCTGCTGAACTGAAAAGAGTAGGATAGATAGAAACCACTACAGACAGGTATAACCTGCTGAACTGAAAAGAGTAGATAGATAGAGAACCACTACCAGACAGGTATTAACCTGCTGAACTGAAAAGTAGGATAGATAGAGAACCACTACACAGACAGGTATTAACCTGCTGAACTGAAAAGAGTAGATAGATAGAAACCACTACCAGACAGGTATTAAACCTGCTAACTGAAAAGAGTAGGATAGATAGAGAACCACTACCAGACAGTATTAACCTCTGAACTGAAAGAGAGAGATAGATAGAAACCACTACCAGACAGGTATTAACCTGCTGAACTGAAAGAGAGATAGATAGAGAAAACTCACCAGACAGGTATTAACCTGCTGAACTGAAAAGAGTAGGATAGATAGAGAACCATACCAGACAGTATTAACCTGCTGAACTGAAAAGAGTAGGATAGATAGAGAACCACTACCAGACAGGATTAACCTGCTGAACTGAAAAGAGTAGAGAGATAGAGAACACTACCAGACAGGTATTAACCTGCTGAACTGAAAAGAGTAGATAGATAAGAGAACCACTACCAGACATTATTAACCTGCTGAACTGAAAAAGTAGGATAGAATAGAGAACCACTACCAGACAGGTATTAACCTGCTGAACTGAAAAGAGTAGGATAGATAGAGAACCACTACCAGACAGTATTAACCTGCTGAACTGAAAAGATAGGATAGATAGAGAACAACTACCAGACAGGTATTAACCTGCTGAACTGAAAAGAGTAGATAGATAGAGACCACTACCAGACAGTATTAACCTGCTGAACTGAAAATAAGATAATAGAGAACATACCAGACAGGTATTACCTGCTAACTGAAAAGAGTAGATAGATAGAGAACCACGTACCAGACAGTATTAACCTGCTAACTGAAAAGAGTAGATAGATAGAGAACCCATACCAGACAGGTATTAACCTGCTGAACTGAAAAATAGTAATAGAGAACCACTACCAGACAGTATTAACCTGCTGAACTGAAAAGAGTAGATAGATAGAGAACCACTACCAGACAGGTATTAACCTGCTGAACTGAAAAGAGTAGGATAGATAGAGAACCATTACCAGACAGGTATTAACCTGCTGAACTGAAAGAGTAGGATAGATAGAGAAACCACTACCAGACAGGTATTAACCTGCTGAACTGAAAGAGTAGGATAGATAGAGAACCACTACCAGACAGGTTTAACCTGCTGAAACTAAAGAGGTAGATAAGAAACCACTACCAGACAGGTATAACCTGCTGAACTGAAAAGAGTAGGATAGATAGAGAACCACTACCAGACAGTATTAACCTGCTGAACTGAAAAGAGTAGATAGATAGAGAACCACTACCAGACAGGTATTAACCTGCTGAACTGAAAAGAGTAGGATAGATAGAGAACCACTACCAGACATATTAACCTGCTGAACTGAAAAAGTAGGATAGATAGAGAACCACTACCAGACAGGTATTAACCTGCTGAACTGAAAAGAGTAGGATAGATAGAGAACTATACCAGACAGTATAACCTGCTGAACTGAAAAAGTAGATAGATAGAGAACCACTACCAGACAGGTATTAACCTGCTGAACTGAAAATAGATAGATTAAGAACCACTACCAGACAGGTATTAACCTGCTGAACTGAAAAGAGTAGATAGATAGAAACCCATACCAGACAGTATTAACCTGCTAACTGAAAAGAGTAGGATAGATAGAAACCACTACCAGACAGTTTAACCTGCTGAACTGAAAAAGAGTAGATAATAGAGAAACCACTACCAGACAGGTATAAACCTGCTGAACTGAAAAAAGTTAAGAGATAGAACCACTACCAGACAGGTATTAACCTGCTGAACTGAAAAGAGAGATAGATAGAAAACCACTACCAACAGTTAACCTGCTGAACTGAAAAGAGTAGATAGATAGAGAACCACTACCAGACAGTATTAACCTGCTGAACTGAAAAGAGTAGATAGATAGAGAACCACTACCAGACAGGTATTAACCTGCTGAACTGAAAAGAGTAGGATAGATAGAAACCACTACCAGACAGTATTAACCTGCTGAACTAAAAAGTAGATAATAGAAACCACTACCAGACAGTATTAACCTCTGAACTGAAAAGAGTAGGATAGATAAGAACCACTACCCAGACAGTAGTTAAACCTGCTGAACTGAAAAGAGTAGATAGATAAAACCACTACCAGAACAGGTATTACCTGCTAACTGAAAAGAGTAGGATAGATAGAGAAACTAGTACCAACAGTATTAACCTCTTGAACTGAAAAGTAGGATAGATAGAATACCAAGACAGACAGATTAACCTGCTGAACTGAAAAAGAGTAGATAGATAGAGAACCACTACCAGACAGGTATTAACCTGCTGAACTGAAAAGAGTAGGATAGATAGAGAACCACTACCAGACAGGTATTAACAATACTGTTTAACCTCTGTGTGTGTTGGTTTCACTTTGTCATTTGAGAACTTCAAGCATTTCTAGAAAGAACTGAGAATACAATCTAGTTGACCTCTTGTTATGTCACTGTGTTTCAGGTGTTCAGGATCAGAGATGCAGCAGAGTGACTTACACCAAGAGGAGAATCTGTGTCTTGAAGGGGTCAACAGTGGACATATCCTGTACTTATGTACAGGATATGACCCCTGAAGACCTAACCACAGACCCAGGGTATGCAGGTCGTGTGAAGTACACTGGAACATACGATGGTCCCTTCACCCTGAGAATCACAGATCTGAGAGAAGAGGACTCAGCTGAGTATCGCTTCACTTCTAAATCAGACAGCTTTGAATGGGGTCATTGTTTCCCAGGAACAACTCTGTCTGRCATAGGTAATACTACACTGTATGATACAACTGTACATCATATTGAATTACAGGAGCAATTATATTAACTATCCTGTTAACACAGAGGTGTATGTGGTTTTATACATATTGTTTCAGGTCTGCAGGTGAAGGTGACTCCTGCTGCAGAGGGACAGAAGACACTGACCTGTAGCACCACCTGTACTCTGACTGACAACCCCACCTACACCTGGTATAAGAACGGACAACGTCCGTAATTTCACTTAAGTCATTGTAAATTTAAATTTGTTCTTAACTGACTTGCCTAGTTAAATAAAGGTTAAAAAAATAAATAATAATAACTTTATTAATTGATTGGTTGATATCTTCATACATTAATTAATGTACAAAACAGGAAGAAGGTCTCCACATCCACCTCCAACAAGAGACAACAAGAGACACAGCAGATGATGGACAGGTGAGTCTGTTGGAATCAGAAGATGACTGTGATTAATGTGTATTGCTTTGTGGAACATTTCCACTCCTCATGTTGTCTGTCCTCTCCCTCCATCAGGGAGACTCTAGTCCAGTGTATGACAACGTCTCAGGCATGACCATGACCTCTACTGCAGCACAGACAGCAGCCACAGACGACCAGGATGATGTTCACTACGCCAGCGTCCACTTCTCTCGTTCCAAAAACCAGGAAGTGCCTCTGTACTCCACCGTCCAGCTGCATCAACCACAGAAACAGGACCAAGATGTCCAATACGCTGCTGTGAAATTCAACCTCCCCAGTTCTGCCACCCAGTGAGCATATTCTGCCATTACAACAACATGGAGTCAATACTAGAACATTGTGAACACACAGCATTAAAGGAGAAGTTTGCTTGATTTACAACCATAACACACTAATCAGCGACAAAACAAAAACGTGTGACATTTTTAGCACTGTATTGTTTGCATGTTGATAGTATTATAATGTAGGACTACAGGGAAGATAGGTGCTGTGGAGATGTTCATATTGAAACATAATATTTTTATGTTCCTAAAGTGTTTGATTAGATCAGTGCAGAGTTTTATCAGGGGACCCCACATGGGCCCCGACTCCAAGTTGGGGAC
>NW_019945392.1:40609-46524 GCF_002910315.2 Salvelinus sp. IW2-2015
GCCCTGAATGCTGATTTGCTGAAAGGCGTGGTATATCAGACCGTATACCATGGGTATGACAGAATGATTATGTACTCGTCTAATTACGTTGGTCACCACGTTTATAGTAGCAGTAACGTTTTTGTGCTTCATACCCAGTATATTTGTCTGATATACAGTACACACTTCTGAAGCCAGTCAGCTTCCAGGAACCAAACTACCCAGTTATAATAGTATGTAATAATATATTGCCATCTGGCAGGACTCTTTTAACCAAAGTCATTAACTCAGTCATTACAGTCATGGGTGCATAAATCCTTCAATGGGAAGTCCCAGCAGGAATAGAACCCGTGATCATGCTGTACAAACTGAGCACACAGGACTACTGTATTCACACTTAGAGTAGGAGGCTGATCTAGGGTCAGTTTGCCTTTTAAACAATGATGAATAAGAAAGGGACCTTAACATTTGAATTGTTTTAGTTAGTTGTTTTTAAGTTACATTTTTAAATTGTAAATATTTCTGATTTCAACAACATTTGACAAAACCTTTGAATTATTAGCCAACCTCAAGGTCCAGTTATATTTTATAAGGCTATTTATTTTTTTATGTTAGTTTCTGAAAAATCATCAAACTTGTGAGACTGTATATGAAGGTCTAACAATAGTAATTGTGTTTCTATTGTATTGTATTACTTCATATTCTACTATTAGATGATACACATAGTAGAAGGTTGATGGATTCTTTATAAATAGTTTTAATTGTTTTATGACAAGTTATGACATGATTTGCTTCAATGTCCAGGAAAGAGTTCTGCTAATGCATATTTCTTACGCTTTTATTTAAAAACATTTTTGTAACTAATGTGTGAAGTGTTAAATTTATAAACAAATACACTTTTAAGAATAAACATAATGTTATAACAGTATTTTCTGTGGAGAAAAAATTAAGTTTTCAAAATCAACCTCTTGTACTGCACTATACAGTAACTACAAATAATACATTTATATTGGTTTGGAGAGCAGTAGTGGTTAATTCACATCATCATCATCATCATGTCAGTACAAAATATACAAAGACACTTTCAGAAGGAGCACACAACCAATTACATGAAATATTATTTATGTCATTTTTGAAACACAAGACACAATACGACTGGAGGGTAGTTCCATTCCCCCAGAAATGTCCGGGAACTTGCAGGTGCCTTGGTGGAAGAGTGGGGTAACATCTCACAGCAAGAACTGGCAAATATGGTGCAGTCCATGAGGAGGAGATGCACTGCAGTACTTAATGCAGCTGGTGGCCACATCAGATACTGCACCCCTCCCCCCTTTGTTCAGGGACACATTATTCATTTCAGTTTAGTCACATGTCTGTGGAACTTGTTCAGTTTATGTCTCAGTTGTTGAATCTTGTTATCTTCATACAAATATTTACACATGTTGAGTTTGCTGAAAATAAACGCATTGACTGTGAGAGGATGTTAATTTTTTTGCTGAGTTTATGTGCCTTTACTGATCATTTGTTAGCATGAGCTAGCTAGCCTGCTAAAAACTTTGAGCCTACCGCTAATGATAATGCTAAGTTTACATTGGGGCTGTTCAGTCTGATGCAATTATCCACCTTTCAGTCCTTACTGGTGGATTGTATGCTACAGTGGAGTGCCTATCCAACAGGTGGTTTTTTCCAGGCCTGGTACTTTATCCTAGCCTTATAGCAGACTTGACATGGCTAATGCTAGCTCAGGCCCTGCCTGGGCCTGCTTACCATTTAGTCATCAATGTTCATTGATATGTGATTCAGCCACTACAATATTATGCATGTGTTAGGGTGTGTTTCTTTCGTATCATCATTGCTCATTGGTGAAATTAGCATTATGACAATATATTTAATTAAGTCATTCAAACCTTTATTAATGCAATTGCAGACAGAAGTTGACAATCAGGAACGTAGCACGCATGTTTCCGAGTAAGTTCTGCATCCAACAAAAGGTCTCCAGTGGTTTTATTAAACCCTAAGTCACGCCCTGGTGATGTCACTGCCTACATCATCATCCTCTACTCCTGGGACCAAAACCATGCCTAAAAAGCTGTATAAACAGGGCCTTTATTGTTAGCTAAACACTTAGCAGTAAATGTCCCCTTCCCCCAAAGTTGATTTATTGTGGAATGTTTACCCAGTCTTATCTCCTTCACTCCCCTGCAGAGTTCTGTCTAAGTCACACATTTCTAAGAAGGGCCTCTTTATAATGAGGCAGAAAAGGAGAGAGAGAAAACTAAAATACAAATGTAGAACAATACTAAACTTCTACAATTATAATATATATATATTGTTAATCAGTAGTCTAAAACCCTATACATGTAAGGAGGGAGGGGTCTTATAACCCCTCCCCTTATATTAATATAACATAAGCATAATCAATTATTCTAATACATCAAACATCTGTACAGCCCCAAATCATGACCGCTAGGTGAATCCTGACACGTTTAGCTTTATAGTGTTCAATTGAGAACATGATTTATTGTATTTATCTTAACTTGTGATGCAGTAGTGTGAATATGTATAGGCCTAATAGTATTCTATAGCATTGTGTGTGTAACTTTACATGGTTAATTCTATTTCCATGTATCTCTTTCCTCCTAGAAACCCTGTTGTATAAGAACCCAAAGTGAACCGGAGTGACTTGTGGTCACAATAAAAACACTTTGTCCTGACATCCTTTACTGTTCGCCAATCAAGTTGAGAGGGCACGCACATGCACACAGTCATACCATGCCCATAGGGCCCTATGTAGTGCACTACATAGGAATTAGGGTATAATTTGGGAAGCAGACCGAATGACAGTGTCATGTTATACAACTACAGAGATCAGAGTTTGTGTGATTAATGTGACTTTGTCAAGTAGCCAGTGTTGTGTTTCACCATTCTATCTGATGTATTGTCAGTTTGTTATGTTTTATTACACAGTCTATACAGCATGCTATGGTGATGTTCATTGATGCCTCTGATAGATTAAGCTACTACTAGTACTGTACAACAGAGGAGGCTGGTGGGCAGAGATATAGGAGGAATGGCTGGAATTAATGGAACCGTACCCATCCATTCTATTCATATTACTGCACAAATGAATAAGGACATCAGGACTGGAGGCTGCAGTAATGTTGAGATGCCAGTAGGGAGAACTCTAGTCTAGAACACTGCAGTAATGTTGAGATGCCAGTAGGTGGAGCTCTAGTCTAGAACACTGGAACCTTCAGTATCACTTTGATGCAGCTGATGAGGAGTGTAAATTGAATGTGTTTGTAGAATAGAATGAATGACATCATGGAACTGACCAAATGTAAATGGAACTTTGACCTGTTCCATGTAGAACTCAGAGGGACAAGGCAACACATTCTAATATATTATAAACATTCCATATAGAATAGTCAACATATTGTTACATGGTTCTGTATTTAAATAAAAGTGGAAATGAGGGACATTTTGTCCATTTTAGAAATGTAGGGCCCATTTTAATACAGTAACCTCCCTTTTCTGATGAACTGTTCTGGTCTTCATGCATGTTAATGTCTAAAAGAGGAAGGAAAGGACAGTTCTGCATCAGCTACTTGTGTTCTGACTACTTTAAATATGTATCAAGCACAGAACTGACACTTACTAGCACTTCCCACTCACTACCAGTCAGTTGACTCACTGTACAAGACCTCTCCCCTTCAGTCTGTAAGTACTCTTGACAATATCTTGAAATATAGTTTTGGGTTATTAGTTTGTAGCTATAAGTCATATACCTGAGGGTAATGTATAATTTTACTTCTTGTTATGTTTTGAGCTGTGTTTTGGTTCTTACATCAGGGTCAGTATTCATAAAGTGTCTCAGTGTAGGAGTGTTGATCTACATAGTGATGAGATGATTAACCAGGGTAAAATAGACATGCAAACAAAACATTTGTAACAGATGCAGTGTGTGTGTGTGTGTGGTGTGTGTGTGTGTGTGTGTGTGTGTGTGTGTGTGTGTGTGTGTGTGGTGTGTGTGTGTGTGTGTGTGTGTGTGTGTGTGTGTGTGTGTGTGTGTGTGTGTGTGTGTGTGTGTGTGTGTGTTGTGTTGTGTGTGTGTGTGAGGTGGGGAATTGTACATTGCTAGACATGACCACCGGTTGACCTGATAGCCAGCGAACAGCACACATGCATAAACATTGATGCTGGTTTGATTTGATGATGATGTGTTTTCCTGTGAGCCAAATACACCAGATATTGTTTGTGGGGAGGAGGCCAGGGGGAGGTGCTCATTGTGGAAGTGGGCTGCTCATTTAACTACTACATAGAGGCAGGTCTTTTACAGAGAATCTGTTAGCCTCGTGGTGCTTGGACAGCCTGGGTGGAGTGATAGCTTGTGGAGCGATATTTGGCTGACACAGGCTGACAGTACGTGGCCTCCAGATTGAGGGCCTGAGAAAAACTAGGACAAAGCAAATTAACTAGGTACTGCTCTGTTTCAGCTGTCATGCTGTTTCAAGAAGAGGTCATTTCTGGACCCTTGAGTGCTGTACATACAGGACCTTTAAAATGTTAAACCCTTTCTTATTTGTTATTATTGCTTCAAATAAAGTATTTAAAATGTGTGTGTGACACAGCAGATTTATCTGAGGGCCTTTTCAGGACCAGACTGGATAGGTAGTAGGGTTGACATCATATACTGTGGTAGGATGTTGTTTTAACTTTTCTACATCCATAACAACCCAGCTCTCTAGACTTTGATACAGACTCATGGGCTTATGGGCCTTCACTACAGATGCTCTGTGTTGGCGTGTGTGTGTGTGTTGTGTGTGAGTTAGTGAGAGAGTCACTTGCTGTTTAGAACTCAACAGCTTGGTGGATAGGAGCTATTCATTGAACCTGGTGGTCAGTCTTTTAGGCTGCTCGTACAGCTTGACGGACCGTAGAGGATTGAACATTTATCCTCCTATATTTGGGGTTCTGAGAATAAAACAGCTTCACAACAATCAATGTAGAAATATGTGTTTACAGTACTACAGATCTGTTCAATGAGTTGTTGTTGTTGATGATGATGTATGGAGTTATTCACCAGCTATAGAGTGAGTTGTTGTTTATGTTTCTAAGACTGCAGGGTGGGAGACGCAACAATGGCCTTGAGAAAAGCAGGAAGTGTGTTGGTGGTCTATCTCTGGTCTGTGGCAGGTATGGTCCCTTTCATAACTGTTTTATTTGCCCTGTTTTTCAATTTACAGACATTTATAATAGGTCAATAGTCATAATGTTATTATGTTGTTCTGTTTGTCATATCTACATCACTTTATATAGTTGTCTTTCACTCCTCATTGAGAGATGCTTATTTGTGGTTTCCATTCACACCCAGCTCAGCAACTACAGTAACAAAGTGTGGACAAACCCTACTGTTAGTGAGAGCCATTGACTAATTTGCATTTAATAAATGTTGTGATGTGTGACTGTGTATTTCAGTAGTACTGGGTCAGGATGGCTGGAGTGTGACTTACTCCCCTCAGAGTATCTGTACCTTGAAGGGGTCAACAGTTGATCTGACCTGCTCTTACACATATCCCAGTGGTACAGTCACAACAACCCTCTGGTTCACTGAAATGGGGACTGGTGTAGAACCTGAATATCTAGGTCAGGACCCAGAAAATGCAGGTCATGTGAAGTATCTTGGGGATAAGGAGAAAGACTGTACCCTGAGAATAACAGACCTGAGAGAGAGAGACTCAGCTACGTACAGGTTCAGATTTATAACAGATCAGGAAGGAGGGACATATACTGGCAAACTTGGAGTGACTTTGTCTATCACAGGTACAGTAAAAAAGTGTTTTTATGTTCAGTTCCAATTAGTTCTGTTGTATGTATAATAGTCTGTATAATATAGGATTTCTTCCATCTTTGTATTAGAGTGATAAGTCAGTGAT
>NW_019945392.1:50032-51040 GCF_002910315.2 Salvelinus sp. IW2-2015
TTGCAGTTGAAGTTCCAATTCATCCCATAGGTGTTCAATGTGGTTGAGGTCAGGGCTCTGTCAGTTCTTCCACACCGATCTCGACAAACCATTTCTGTATGGACCTCGCTTTATCCACGGGGAKATTGTCATGCTGAAACAGGAAAGGGCCTTCCCCAAACTGTTGCCTCAAACTTGGAAGCACAGAATCATCTAGAATGTCATTGTATGCTGTAMRGTTAAGATTTTCTTTCACTGGAACTAAAGGGCCCGAACCATGACTTTACAGTTGGCACTATTTTTTGGTTCTGGTAGTGTTCTCCTGTCATGGTGAATGGTGATCTTAGGCTTGTGTCTGGCTGCTAGGCCATGTAAACCCTGTTCTAGCAGGGCAGAAATTTGTCAAACTGGAAAGGTGGCATCATTTGACGGTGCCACGTTGAAAGTCACTGAAGTCTTCAGMAAGGCCATTCTACTGACAATGTTTGTCTATGGAGATCGCATGGCTGCGTGCTTGATGTTATACACCAGTCAGCAACGGCTGTGGCTTAACAGCTGAATCCACTTATTTGAGGAGGTGTCCACATTATTTTGTACATATAGTTTCCCCACAGGAATAGTAAACCAACAAACATTTAACCAACTGTTGGTCCCCACAAGGTCAAATGCTATTTCTAGGGGGTTTAGGGTTAAGGTTGGAATCAGTGTCAGGTTTAAGAGGGTTTAAGAGGGTTTCTGTTTATTCTGGTATCAACCCTTGGGTWATTTGGGCCTATTGCAACTTTCTGCCCCGTTTCTATATTGTACATCCAACCGGTCTAGAGAGGGTGGGAGAACATGACAGGCAAAAGTTCAAAAACGTATTGATTAAGTGCTGAGGTTTAAAAGGTTTAAGTTTAAAACAAATGTTATAATAAAATCATAATAAAACATGCAAACTGGATTAATTAAATAAATTATCCCCCCAAGTGTCACGATCGTCGTAATGATTGGACCAAGGCGCAGCGTGCGTAGAGTTCCACATCTTTT
>NW_019945392.1:52845-55553 GCF_002910315.2 Salvelinus sp. IW2-2015
GGTCATCAGTGGAGATATCCTGCTCTTACCCATATCCCAGGGTTACAGTACCACACCTTCTGGTTCATAAAAAGTAATGCTGTGAGAATTATGTGAGTCTGAGAGTTGCTCAGACTCAATGGTGTGTGGACGTCCGTAGTGAGAAGACAATGGACACACCCTGAGAATCACAGAACTGAGAGAGAGGATCAGCGAGTACGAGAGTCAATTTATATCAGATAGTCCAGGAGGGAGAATTTCTCGTACGCTGGAGTCACGTCTGTCTGTTACAGGTAGCAGTGATATATATATATATTGATCTGTAATCAACTGCTGTCTGTTACAGGTACAGTGATATTAATATATAGTGTTTGATTCGTTTTAATCACTGTCTGTTACAGGTACAGTGATCATTATACATATAGTGATTCGATCTGTTTAATCACTCTGTCTGTTACAGGTAGCAGTGAATTATGATATAGTAGTAGATCTGTTTAATTGGTTCTGGAAAATTGTCTTGATGTTGTAGCAGAAATAATATAAAAATGAATGTATAGTAAAATAGGAATGTCTGAGTTGATGATTTGAGAACGTCCACTCCTGCCTCATTTGAACTAGACAACAGGTCATTGATGGTTTTAATGTTGTTATCTACTCCAGACCTGCAGGTGAAGGTGACCACCACACGGTGGTCAACGACACTGACCTGTAGCACCACCTGTACTCTGACTGGTAACCCCACCTACATCTGGTACAGGAACAGTAAGAATGTACAAGAGGACTCCTCCCCCTCGTACTCAGTCTACATTAAAACTGAAGACAGCTTCTACTGTGCTGTAAAAGGCATCAATTCTCCTGCAGTGTGTGAGTGTGACTAATACACCGTTTAAAGTCTGTTAAAATCATCCAATACATCATTGGTCAGTGTTYATGTGCAGTGAAACAGACATGAAATAGGGCTACTATTTCATTTAGATCAATGGATGTTGATTTTACAGTTCTAAATACTTACACCATTTGAAAAATTTACTTGTGTTTCAGCTGTTGAGGGTCACAGTTATTTCCACGTGACTTACACCCATCAGAGTGTCTGTACCTTGAAGGGGTCATCAGTGGACATATCCTGCTCTTATACATTTCCCAGTGGTCATACAGTCTCTGAAACAAAATGGTACACAAAAGGAAAACTTGATGAGGCGCCTCAAATCCTGAACCCGGGGTATGGAGGTCGTGTGGAGTACCTTGGAAATATGCAGAGTGAGTCCACCCTGAGAATCACAGATCTGAGAGAGGAGGATTCAGCTGAGTATAAGTTTAGATTCAGAACAGATCAGACAAACTGGGAGCCCACCTCCCCTGGAACAACTCTGACTGTCACAGGTAACACTGCACGTCACATCCTATCAATACTGCAAACGATTACTTAAGGATATACTCAGTGTTTTAATACCCTTTCATTTAGTTCTGCAGGTGAAGGTGACTCCTGCCACTGTGTCAGAGGGACAGAAGGTGACACTGACCTGTCACAACACCTGTACTCTGACTGACAACCCCAACCCCACCTACATCTGGTACAAGAATGGACATGTAACCAACCAATCTAACAGTCTGTTCCTAAACCCAGTCAGCAGTGAGGATYCAGGCAGATACTCCTGTGCTGTAGAAGGCCATGAGGATATCCACTCTGCTGAAGAGACTCTCACTGTCACATGTGAGTATGTGTGATACATCTCCAGTTGTATTCTTTTAGTAGCATCTTCTCTCATCTATTCTATCTGTTATTTCAATCTATTTCCAAGTTCCATGAATGTACTCATCTCACTACTGTAGTGACTACAAGTACTTCACAAACACTGTATTGTTACATTATTGTCTAAGTTACATATATTTATATTAATATTTCATTTATTTCAATCACAAGTCCAAGTTCCATGATGCTCCTCATGTAAAGCTCTATGTATGAACAATGTGTTGTTACATATTGTCCACCAGATGGCCCAAAGAACACCTCAGTGTCAGTCAGTCCCTCTGGTGAAATAGTGGAGGGCAGTTCAGTGACTCTGACCTGCAGCAGTGATGCCAACCCACCTGTGGACAAATACACCTGGTACAAGAAGAACGTAACCTCAGCAAAAGCAACAGGACAGAGTTACAGCATCACTAACATCAGCTCTGAGGACAGAGGAGAATACTACTGTGAGGCCCAGAATAAAAGAAGAGATCTATGAACTCTGACAGCGATGAGTTTTGCCATATCATACGACAGACAGAGACAGTTTTATTATATTATGTATTTGCATTTCCAGTAGCTCTGCTAGTTGATGGGGATACCTTTGTTAGATAAAGATAAAATTGTTTTGTTGCACATATCCTGTATCTCATTGATTGTTGCCGTTTGGACGTTTGGTGGACTGTATGGCGTCTGAAACAACCGCTTCATTCTTGGCAGTGGCTATGTAAGGAAAGGAAAGCACTACAGAAACAGTTGATTATTATTATTCTTTCACCGTGACTCTGTATTATTATTAACTTCATTCATTTCATTATTGGCCCAACGCCCTTCAGTAAAAATCTTCATTCTCCCCTGCAAGCAGATACCACTGTTCTGCGTATTAACATAAGAATTGTTTCTTCATCTGACTTGCCTAGTTCCATAAAGTTAAAGAACTGTAATCTTTTAGTAAATATAGAACTTCCACTAGAGTCAGTAGAAAGTCAGTGATGCACAG
>NW_019945392.1:56116-63248 GCF_002910315.2 Salvelinus sp. IW2-2015
GAACCTGGACTGAAGAGAACCACCACTGAACCTGGACTGAAGAGAACCACCACTGAACCTGGACTGAAGAGAACCACCACCAAACCTGGACTGAGGAGAACCACCACAGAAACTGGACTGAAGAGAACCACAACAGAACCTGGACTGAAGAGCTACAGCATCAAACCAAAGCTAGGCCTCACAATGCTATTCTCTTACTATCATAATGCTTTCTAATCTAGAAGGTTTGAGACAATGAGCTTTAACTTCTGAGTAAGTGCTGGAGTTMAATTATATTTSCTTGTAATAATAWTTATGTATATTGATGATAAATTGGAAGGTTTATGCTTCTGCMCTTTTTCTATGAGATTTGATCATTTCTAGATTTTCTATAACACAAAAAGRCCACTTTTCWGTTTACTCTATGTAGATTKATATTATGTTTCTGCTCTTGTTCTATGGGATTTWGCCATTTRCAGATTTTTTWAAAGWATGTGTACACCTGCTAGTTGAACATCTGATTCCAAATTCATGGGCATTAATATGGAGTTGGTCCCCCCTTTGCTTTTATAACWTCRTTATCTCRTCTGGGAAGGCTTTCCACTAGATATTGGAACATTGCTGCTGGGACTTTGCTTCCATTCAGCCACAAGAGCATTAGTGAGGTCGGGCACTGATGTTGGGTGATTAGGGCTTGGCAGTTCCAATTTATCCAAAGGTGTTCGATGGGTTGTGCATTGATGTCCAAAGCAAAGGAAAAGGTGAGAGGAGGAGAGTGCATAGATCCAAGAAGGAATACAACGTGGCTGCTATGAAAGTGAACTTTCTTTCCCGTGATCCGGGGTGTATTCATTCCGACGTTTCTTAAACAGAAGCAAAAGAATGAAATGGGGATAAACATACTGAATTTTCCAATAGAAACTGTATTTGAAACTGTTGGACTGATATCACCCTAGATCAGCTAGATACAGTCAAGAGTGTGCAAGGTGTATTGAATGTGTAACTGTCTGTCCATGTGTCACTGTTTGTCGCCTCAAATTTTATCTCGACTGTGTGCACCTACGTTGTAAATTGAATTCATAGGCTAGGTTGTAGCAACCTCATGATGGCTCCATCTCATTACAACCTCCACTCTTCTGGGAAGGCTTTCCACTAGATGTTGGAACATTCTGTGGGGACTTGCTTCCATTCAGCACAAAGAGCATTAGTGAGGTTGGCACTGATGTTGGGACGATTGAGTGCCTGGCTTGCAGTCAGAGTTCCAGTTCATCCCAAAGGTGTTCGATGYGGTTGAGGTCAGGGCTCTGTGCAGACCAGTCAAGTTCTCCCACACCGATATCGACAAACCKTTTCTGTATGGACCTCGCTTTGTGCACGGTGGAATTGTCATGCTGAAACAGGAAAGGGCTTTCCCAAACTGTTGCCACAAAGTTGGAAGCACAGAATCATCTAGAATGTCATTGTATGCTGTAGCATTAAGATTTCCCATCACTGGAACTAAGGGGCCTAGCCCGAACCATGAAAAACAGCCCAAGACCATTATTCCTCCTCCACCAAACTTTACAGTTGGCACTGTGCATTGGGGCAGGTAGCGTTCTTCTGGCGTCCGCAAACCCAGATTCGTCCGTCAGACTGCCAGATGGTGAAGCGTGATTCATCACTCCAGAGAACGCGTTTCCACTGCTGCAGAGTCGAATGGCTGCGAGCTTTATACAATTCCAGCTGACACTTGGCATTGCGCATGGTGATCATAGGCTTGTGTGCGGCTGCTCGGCCATGGACACGCCTTTCATGAAGTTGCCGACATACAGTTATTGTGCTGATATTGCTTCCAGAGGCAGTTTTAAACTTGGTAGTGAGTGTTGGAACCGAGGACACACCATTTTTACCCACTTCAGCTCTCAGCGGTCCTGTTCTGTGAGCTTGTGTGGCCTACCACTTCGCGGCGGAGGCATTGTTGCTCCTAGAAGTTTCCACTTCACAATAACAGCACTTACAGTTGACCCGGGGCAGAAATATGCCAAACTGACTTGTTGCAAAGGTGGCTTGATATGGCGGTGCCACGTGGAAAGTCACTGAGATCTTCAGTAAGGCCTGTCTATTGACAATGTTTGCATATGGAGATTACATGGATGTTTGCTCAATTTTATACACCTGTTAGCAACGGGTGTGACTGAAGTATCCGAATCCACTAGTGTGAAGGGGTGTCCACATACTGTTGTGTTTATATATAGTGTAACTAACAGCTGTTTCATATTTCTAGCTCTTGGACCAGGTTTCTCCTGTTTAATAATTATTTAGTTTGAATTGCTATTACATAATACCATATTGTTCAGTGTCATGATATTCATTGTTTTATCACATTTTTCATTATTATCTATTTTAGATACATTAAGTACATGTTTACCTTTTCCAGTTTTTATATTGTGGTTCAGTGTCAATACAGTTGCAAATAAGTTGGCGTCATGTTGCAAATATGCTCAAAGTTTAAGATAATAAATAAATTGACTAATTTGATCAAACTATTAATACATTGATTCATAATTATTTTCTCTCTGCTGTTGTTTCTTGTATTTCTGACTATTGGACACATGATGTCACCATTAACCGATCAACACCAAGCCCTGATCCTGACAAATGACATGCACGCACGCTGGTGGTGAGCGGCTCAGCTGTTTGTTCACCTGCAACCGCCCACAACTGCTAATAACCCATCTGCAACTGCCCGGCTATATGTAATGAAGTGGAAACCTGAGGCCCTCACCCACCCCTAACCCTGACCTGTTACACCCTCTATACCACTGTGATTATTATTTGACCCTGCTGGTCATCTATGAACCTTTGAACATCTTGGGCTCCCGAGTGGTGCAGCAGTCTAAGGCACTGCATCTCCGTGCTAGAGGCATCACTACAAGACCTGGTTTGATCCCGGGTTGTATCACTACGGCCGTAATCGGGAGTCCCATAGAGCGGGCACAATTGGCCCAGTGTCGTCCGGGTTAAGGTAGGGTTTGGCCAAGTTAGACTCATTGTAAATAATATTTTTTTCTTAATTAACTTGCCTAGTTAAATAAAGGTTAAATATAAAAAAATAACATGGCAATGTACTCTTATAATCTTCACCCGGCACAGTCAGAAGAGGACTGCCATCCCTCAGAGACTAGTTCCTCTCTAGGTTTCATCATGCCATTCTAGGAGTTTTTCCTAGCCACCGTGCTTCTACATCTGCATTGCTTGCTGTTTGTGGTTTTAGGCTTGTTTCTGTATAATCACTTTTGTGACATCTGTTGATGTAAAAAGGCTTGAAAAAATAATTTGATTTGAATGTGATTTTAGCTGTTAATCTGGGCCTGTGTTTTAGCTGTTATATCAGGGCCTGTGTTTGTAGGTTCAAAGTTTGGTTTATTTGTCATATATATAAAATACATTGACCTGCTTAATGACAAGCTACCTCACCATACAATACATCAACTAATGCAGGCTTTTTTATTTATTTATTTATTTTACCGTTATTTTACCAGGTAAGTTGACTGAGAACACGTTCTCATTTGCAGCAACGACCTGGGGAATAGTTACAGGGGAGAGGAGGGGATGAATGAGCCAATTGTAAACTGGGGATTATTAGGTGACCGTGATGGTTAAGGGCCAGATTGGGAATTTAGCCAGGACACCGGGGTTAACACCCCTACTCTTACGATAAGTGCCATGGGATCTTTAATGACCTCAGAGAGTCAGGAACACCGTTTAACGTCCCATCCGAAAGACGGCACCCTACACAGAGCAGTGTCCCAATCACTGCCCTGGGGCATTGGGATCTTTGTTTAGACCAGAGGAAAGAGTGCCTCCTACTGGCCCTCCAACACCACTTCCAGCAGCACCTGGTTCCCATCCAGGGACTGACCAGGACCAACCCTGCTTAGCTTCAGAAGCAAGCCAGCAGTGGTATGCAGGGTGGTATGCTGCTGGCAGGCCTAAGCTCAGTCAAAGTATACCTGTGTGTTTAATTCATAAAGGGCATGTTAACTGACTGATATTATCTGACTGATATTAACTGACTGATATTAACTGACTGATATTAACTGACTGATATTATCTGACTGATATTAACTGACTGATATTAACTGACTGATATTATCTGACTGATATTATCTGACTGATATTATCTGACTGATATTAAATGACTGTTATTAACTGAATGATATTAACTGACTGATATTAACTGACTGATATTAACTGACTGATATTATCTGACTGATATTATCTGACTGATATTAATGACTGATATTAACTGACTGATATTATCTGTCTGATATAACTGACTGATATTAACTGACTAGATATTAACTGACTGATATTAACTGACTGATATTATCTGACTGATAATTACCTGACTGATATTAACTGACTGATATTAACTGATTGATATTAATGACTGATATTAAATGACTGGTATTAACTGACTGATATTAAATGACTGGTATAACTGACTGATATAACTGACTGATATTATCTGACTGATATTATCTGACTGATATTAACTGACTGAAATTAACTGACTAATATTAACTGACTGATATTACTGAATGAAATTAACTGACTGATATTAACTGACTGATATTATCTGACTGATAATTCTCTGACTGATATTAACTGACTGATATTAACTAACTGATATTATCTGACTGATATTATCTGACTGATATTAACTGACTGATATTAACTGACTGATATAACTGACTGATATTATCTGACTGATATTAACTGACTGATATTATCTGACTGATATTAACTGACTGATATTATCTGACTGATATTAACTGACTGATATTAACTGGCTGATATTACTGATATTAACTGACTGATATTAACTGACTGATATTATCTGACTGATATTAACTGACTGATATTACATTTACATTTTACATTTAAGTCATTTAGCAGACGCTCTTATCCAGAGCGACTTACAAATTGGTGCATTCACCTTATGATATCCAGTGGAACAACCACTTTACAATAGTGCATCTAACTCTTTTAAGGGGGGGGGGGGTTAGAAGGATTACTTTATCCTATCCTAGGTATTCCTTAAAGAGGTGGGGTTTCAGGTGTCTCCGGAAGGTGGTGATTGACTCCGCTGACCTGGCGTCGTGAGGAGTTTGTTCCACCATTGGGGTGCCAGAGCAGCGAACAGTTTTGACTGGGCTGAGCGGGAACTGTACTTCCTCAGAGGTAGGGAGGCGAGCAGGCCAGAGGTGGATGAACGCAGTGCCCTTGTTTGGGTGTAGGGCCTGATCAGAGCCTGAAGGTACGGAGGTGCCGTTCCCCTCACAGCTCCGTAGGCAAGCACCATGGTCTTGTAGCGGATGCGAGCTTCAACTGGAAGCCGTGGAGAAGAGCGGAGGAGCGGGTGACGTGAGAGAACTTGGAAGGTTGAACACCAGACGGGCTGCGGCGTTCTGGATGAGTTGTAGGGGTTTAATGGCACAGGCAGGGAGCCCAGCCAACAGCGAGTTGCAGTAATCCAGACGGGAGATGACAAGTGCCTGGATTAGGACCTGCGCCGCTTCCTGTTGTGAGGCAGGGTCGTACTCTGCGAATGTTGTAGAGCATGAACCTACAGGAACGGGTCACCGCCTTGATGTTAGTTGAGAACGACAGGGTGTTGTCCAGGATCACGCCAAGGTTCTTACACTCTGGGAGGAGGGCACATGGAGTTGTCAACCGTGATGGCGAGATCATGGAACGGGCAGTCCTTCCCGGGAGGAAGAGCAGCTCCGTCTTGCCGAGGTTCAGCTTGAGGTGGTGATCCGTCATCCACACTGATATGTCTGCCAGACATGCAGAGATGCGATTCGCCACCTGGTTATCAGAAGGGGAAAAGGAGAAGATTAATTGTGTGTCGTCTGCATAGCAATGATAGGAAGAGACCATGTGAGGATATGACATATTAACTGACTGATATTATCTGACTGATATTAACTGACTGATCTGATATTAACTGCTGATTATTAACTGGACTGATATTAACTGATATTAACTAAATGATATTAACTGACTGATATTAACTGACTGATATTAACTGACCGCTATTACTGATATTAACTGACTGATATTACTGATATGTCACGCCCTGACCGTAGAGATCATTTTATTCTCTATGTTTGGTTGGTCAGGGTGTGACTCGGGTGGGAAACTCTATAATCTTTATTTCTATGTTTGGCCGGGTATGGTTCTCAATCAGGGACAGCTGTCTATCGTTGTCTCTGATTGGGAATCATACTTAGGCAGCCTGTTATGCCACCTTAGTTTTGTGGGATGTTGTTTTTTGTTAGCTCTGTGAAGCCTGCAGAAGTGATGTTCGTTATTCCTTTCGTTGTTTTTGTTTGGTGTTCTGAGTATTAAAGAGCATGAACACTTACCACGCTGCACCTTGGTCTACTTCTTTAGACGAGCGTTACAGAACATGCCACCACAAAAGCAGCGTTTTCTGGAGGAAACAAACATGGGAGGAGATCCTGGAAGGCAAGGGACCATGGGCACAGGCTGGAGAATATCGTCGTCCTAAAGAGGAGTGAGAAGCAGCAAAGGCGGAACGGCGAAGATACGAGGAGTTGGCATGACGAAGTATGCACGAGAGGCAGCCCCCCAATTTTTGGGGGGGGGAACACAGGGAGATTGTCAGAGTCAGGTTATAGACCTGAGCCAACTCCCTGTGCTTACCGCGAGGATCGAGTGACCGGGCAGGCACCGTGTTATCTGGTAAAGCGAACGGTGTCTCGAGTGCGTGAGCAATGCCCGGTGCGCTCGGAGCCAGCTCTCCGCAAGTGCCACGCTAGAGTGGGCATCCAGCCAGGGCGGATTGTGCCAGCTCAGCGCTTTTGGTCTCCGGTACGCCATTTCGGCCCAGGGTATCCTGCGCCGGCTCTGCGCACTGTGTCTCCGGTGCGCTGTGACAGCCCAGTGTGTCCTGTGCCTGCGCTCCGCACGTGACCGGCGAAAGTGGGCATTCGGCCACGAGGAGCAGTGCAAGTTCTAAGCACCAGATCTCCAGTGCTCCCCCACAGCCCGGTTCATCCTGTACCTGCGACGGTCCCCAGTCCGGAGCCTCCGGCGACGGTCCCCAGTCCGGAGCCCCCGGCGACGGTCCCCAGTCCGG
>NW_019945392.1:68634-69904 GCF_002910315.2 Salvelinus sp. IW2-2015
CGTTTTAAAATAATGTTTAAATGTATATATTGAAAGGTTTCTGGTTTGCTCAGTTAATTTATTCCAATTCTTTATTGCTCTAAATCGAAATGTTCTTTTGCCTATTTCTCTTTTCTGTCTGGACAACGCATAGATGGTGGACAATCTATTCCTAGTATTTACGGAATGTCTGTCTCTTACCAACTGAATACCGTTGTGAAAGAACTTGGCTGTTTTAAATGATGTATATTATGAAATAAAATAAGCATGTTCATTTCAATTATCTTATCGATTGATGAACAACCAAGAACATTGCGCATGACTGCAACAGAAGAACCATATCTCCACCTTTAAACAATCATTGCTGCTTTGTTCTGTGCATTCTGCAGCCTCCTAACTTAACTTGATGATGCATTTCCCCAGACCACAGAACAGTAGTTCACCTGACTCAATTAATGCTTGTGTTATTTGCTGAAGACTTTTTCCTGGGACATATTTAGTTATCCTTCTGATTATGCATGCTGTTTTAATATATATTTTTTTACATCGATTAGTTATTTGAGACGACCATGATAAGCAGTTGTCTAGCTGCACTCCCAATAGTTTGGTTTCTGVCACTTCTTCAATTTGTACTCCTCCCATACTTAATTGTATCCCATGCTGTTTTGGCCTTTTCCTAGTGGAACACACCAATATAACTTTGGTTTTCTTGGTGTTTAAAACAAGTTTGTTTTGGCAAACCCACTCCCTAATATTCTCCAAATCTCCTTGTGAAGCTTGCTGTACCTGTTGCACCGATTGACTTGCTGCATAAATTGTAGTATCATCTGCAAATATAGTAGCTTGAGTTTCAGCTTAGGCTTAGGGAAGGTCGTTGGTATATATTAAATAGAGAAGTGGCCCAAGGCAGCTGCCCTGCGGTATTCCACAGTTTAACACATGAGGGGAAGAAAATGATATAGGTGGACTGTTTCCTGTCAGTTAGATATGACTGTACCCAATTCAATGCTACCTCCTTAAAACCATAATGCATTAATTTTGTCAAAATTATTTAATGATCCACTAAATCAAATGCTGCACTAAAATCTAAAAATAGTACACCCACAAACTTGCCATTATCCAAAGCATTGAGCCACTTGTCAGTCATGTCAACCAATGTAGTGGTAGTGGAATGTTTTTTGCGATAAGCATGCTGATTGGCTGTAATCAGATCATTCTTTTCCATGTACTCCCATATTTGTCTACTCACAATACCCTCCAATATCTTACTGAGTGTAGGGAGTAGACTAAT
>NW_019945393.1:0-7458 GCF_002910315.2 Salvelinus sp. IW2-2015
GATGGTTTTTTCGTCCAAAATTCCGATGCTCCCCCTACCTAAGAAGTTTAATATCACAATGTTCTGAGTAAAGCACAAATTGGATTTATACCAAACATCGCACAATACTGATTCATATGTTACACACCTCACCACCCTGATAGATAAATCAATTGTCACAAAATAATACCAAAGAATATGCTTGCTTATCGACTTCCAAAAAGCATTCTTGATTCTATTTGGCATACAGGATTTGTTCTCTAGCAAAGTTATTGAAGAGTGGTGTAGGGGTAAAACATGATAAACCATAATGTAAAATCAATGTATACCTGGCAATACGTGCAGCCATTAAAATTGGCAAGAAAAGTTACAGCAATTTTTTAACCAGGGGCGGGTTCTTCGTCAGGGTTGCACAATCTGACCCTGCACTTTCAATATTTACATCAACCGAATCTGGCCACTATTCTAGAAAAATCCTCAGCCCGCTGGTGTTAGTCTCCACAATTGCAGGAAGTTTAAAACTACTCTTCGGCAAGTGACCTATGCTCTGCTGTGCACCCACAACACATGGCCTACAAGCAGAAGCCTGGACCTGCTTTAGAGGCAGTACTGCAGACCTGGGGCCCTGGCAGTAAAACCCCAAAAAGACTAAAATAATGAATTTTCCAGAGAAGATCCCAAGACTCAGTGGGAATTAGACAAAAGTTCTCAATGGTACAAATAATAGAGCTACTCACAATACTAATTACTTAGGTTTAAAAATAAAGCTCAACTGCGACACCTTAATGAGGCAGTGAATGAACCTGAAGAGAGAAAGCACGCACGGGCATTCTACACCATTAAAATGAATTCAAATTGAAATACCTATTAAATTTGGCTAAAATACTAATTGAATTTGTCATTGGAACCAATTGCACCGTTATTGGCAGCCGAGGTGTGGGGGTCCACTTGGCAAAACAAGATGTTCATTCAAATGGACCAAAACACTCCAATGAAACGCCTGCATGCAGAGTTCGTGTGAAGATTCTCCTTACATTGCTCCAGAGGAAAACTACAAACAATGCATGCAGCAGGAATGTAGGCAAATATCCACTACTAATAAAAAACTCAAAAAAGAGCAAAATAAGGGTTTTTGAAACATGTAAATACAGTGACATCCATCTCATATCATTACAACCCCGCCCCCCCCCTGCAATGCCAGAGCTGAGCAAAGAAAGAGTCCCCTCATGCCAGCTGGTACTGGGGCTGAGTTCAACAAACCTGTTCTACTAACACACTGAAAGCCTCAGGACCAGGAACATCCATATCAATCAGGGATAAACCAAATGTACAAAACACAGTTCAAAGAGAAAATATTTGCATTATTGGGAAACATCAACACAAACACAAAGCAAAATGCAGTGCTATTCTGGCCCTTAGAATCGGACATGTACACTGTGGCTAAATATTTAACCATGGTTACTGATTCAAAACCTTAGAAAACCTTGACTAAAGTACAAGCTCAGTGAGCACAGCCTTGCCATTAAGAAGGGTAGACAGACAAGGAAAACCTGGCTCCCTGTAGAGGAAAGGCTGTGAACCAACTGCACAACAGCAGAACCCTGAGACGGAGCTGATTTCCTGACCAATAATGCAAAAAATAAAAAAAATGTCACAACATTTCTCCCAAATTTGAAACGCCTTATTTCAAGGTTTACACAAGACCTCTCTGATGAGAGTAGGCTTAACCCGTCCTGTTGGGGGAGGACGCCAGAGGAGCTGTGGGGGGCAGCGCCTACATTGCTTGCTGCCATACAGATGAGGGACAGTGTCTGACAGACCAACTCACCTGCACAGTAATCTACTGTATGTTTATTGTTATGTTAGAATGTTTGGTTATTTGACTCTTCGGTTATTTGTGTGTTACTTTGTCACGTTGACCATTTTTATTCTAATTTTATTAATTTTTATATTGTAAATATCCCAAAATAAGCTTTGGCAATAGTACATTGTAATCTCATGCCAATAAAGCAAATTGAATTGAATTGAAAAATTGAGAGGGTGCCGAGGGGAGGGGCAGGAGAGAGAAGGGAAGGAACGGAGAGGAGAGAGAGAGGGAGAGAGAGAGAAGAGAGAGAAGTGCGAGAAGAGAGAAGTAGAGAAAGAGAGAGAGGAGACAGAGAGAGAGCCCTAGAGAGGACAAAGAGGAGGGAAAGAGAGAAGTAGAGAAAGAACGAGAGAGAAGAGCGAGAGATAGAGAGCCAGAAGAAGGGGAGAGGCATATGACGAGTAAGGAGAAAAGTAATAGAAGAGAGCAGAAATCTGGAGAACGGAAATGAGAAGCGGAAAGTAGGCTGAGATCGGGAGTGGAGCGACATAGAAGAAGGGGGGGTGGAGATATATGTATACAAAAACGAGGAGTCCATCGTGTATAATTATGGATAGTGATAACGTCTTGAGTGGGGAATTTCAGGGTATGAGAGTGCTGTCAGTTGACTAGAACATGGCAACAAACGACAGTCCATTACCTCCCACCCCTAAGTAAATACACCCTACATCTCTTTGTAGCTCACGACCCCTATAGAAAACACTCCCTACACGTCTCTCTGTACCCTCACCCCAAGAACACACTCCTACCGGTCTCTCTGTACACTCACACCCCATAGAAAACGCTCCTACCGTCTCTCTGTACCTCACACGCACTATAGAAACCACTCCTAGCAGTCCTTGTACTCACCCCTTGAAAAACACTCTACAGTCTTCTGTACCTACACCCCTATAGAAAACACTCCTACAGTCTCTCTGTACCTCACACCCTAGAAAACACTCCTACGTCTCTCTGTACCTCACACCCCTATAGAAACATCTACAGTCTCTCTGTACCTCACACCACTATAGAAAGACACTCCTCAGTTCTTCTGTACTCCACCCTATAGAAACACCCTACGTCTCTCTGTACCTCACACCCTATAGAAAAAGCACTCTACAGTCTCTCTGTACCTCAGACCACTGATAGAAACACTCTCC
Organism: Salvelinus sp. IW2-2015; assembly: GCF_002910315.2. Taxonomy (NCBI): domain Eukaryota; kingdom Metazoa; phylum Chordata; class Actinopteri; order Salmoniformes; family Salmonidae; genus Salvelinus; species Salvelinus sp. IW2-2015. Next base: position 2,986 of record NW_019945393.1, read on the forward strand.
GTTTTAAGGGAGCCTCGGTCCTGGATTGTGTTGGTGGCCCAGAAGGAAGGCCTAGGGGTGTTGTGGGTTTCAGACTGGAGAATGATGTGCGATAACGGTCTCCAACAGAAAAGCACCCTACAGGCCCTGTAGCCCTCTCCGTGCCCCCCCCCCCCCCCACTTCCTCTACAGCCCCTCTCCTGCGCCCCCCCCCCCCGCCATTCCCCTGCAGCCCTCCCCTGCCCCTCTCCACCCCCTCTACAGCCCCTCTTCCTGCCGCCCTCCACTCCCCCTACAGACCCTCTCCAGCCCCCCTCCGCTCTCCTACTACAGCCCCTCTCCTGCCGCCCCCACCTCCTCTACAGCCCCTCTCCTGCCGCCCTCCACTCCCCCTACAGACCCTCTCCAGCCCCCCCCTCCGCTCCCCCTGCAGCCCCTCTCCTGCCCCCGCCCCTGCAGCCCCTCTCCGGTTGATTAAACGGGCAGGTATCCTGTCGTTACCCCACATGCTAAAGATAGGGGACCCCCCTCAAGTAATTATCTTTTAGTTTTCTCATGATTCGATTGGGTCTAATTGCTTGCGTCCTGGGGCTCTGTGGGGTCTGAACCAAGCTGGTTGAGGGGACTCTTCTTTAGGTTAATCACTCTGTAGGCCAGGGCTTTGTGGTGGAATGTGTGGGGCGTCTCTTCCTTTAGTTGGTTGTAGGAATTATAACAGCTCTTTTCGGGATTTTTATACCAGTATAGTCCTAATTCTGCTTTGCATTCATTGTTTTGGGGTTTCACGTTGTAAACTGAGGATGTTTTTGCAGAGTTCTTCAGCTAATCTAGTCCCTGTATTCCATGTCATTGCCAAGAGGACTGCCTTTCTGCAATCTCAAATATGAACGTCTCTTCATTAATGACCTCGCGGAGAACAGCGGGATTTGATCTGATTCGATCAGCTCACAGCTAACATCCAATCACAATGATTATGCAAATATTAGAACTTATCACTTTTTTTCTCCACAGAACATTGGTTTCCTGTTGCTATGCAAACCGTTTTATGTTTGTCCAGAGGAAAACCAGTCTGTTCAAAATTGGTGTAGGTTACGTCAGCGTTGGCAGCATAGCCTAGTGGGACTAGTAACCGGAAAGGTGCAAGATCAAATCCCCGGAACTGGACAAGGTAAAAATATGTCGTTCTGCCACTGAACAAGGCAGTAAACTCCACTGTTCCTAGGCCATCATTGAAAATAAGAAGTTGTGTTTTAAACTGACTTGCGTTTAAAATAAAAAAAGGTCTAAAGTCTCAAATAAATAAATTCAACCACAAAATGTCTTTATCTTTTAAATGTTCAGCCTCAAAAATGCAACGGGTTTGTTGCTTGTGTGTTGGTGTGTTGTGTGTGTGTGTGTGTGTGTGTGTGTGGTGTGTGTGTGTCGTGTGTGTGTCTGTGAGTGGCGTGGTGTGGGTTGTGTGTGTAGTGTGGTGTTGATGGTGAATGTAGTGTGTTGTGGTGTGTGTGTGTGTGTGTGTGTGTGTGTGGTGACTTCATTCTATAATTACATTTTTTCGAGGCTCCACAAATGTCGTTATGGAAAATATTTAATGTTATTTCCAAGAACCAATGAGCAACCGATCGTAAATCCAGTGCATATTAAACATTGAGATTGCAGAATGTTAGCTAAAGAACCGGTAGTTGAATCGAATTCTGCATTCTGCATGAGTCTTCAATTTGGTGTTTGTCCCATTTTGTGAATTTTGGGACCTCAGACCTCGCAACATAAGGACAATGGGTTCTATAACTGATTCAAGGCATTTTTAGCAAGAATCGTATTGGTATGTCCACATTTTATGTTGCTTTTGATGGCAAAGAGGCCCTTCTTGGCCTTGTCTTCTCAGATCGTTCACAACTTTTATGGAAGTTACCTGTGGCGCTGATGTGGTTAGGCCGAGGTATGTATAGTTTTTTTGTGTGCTCTAGGGCAACGGTGTCTAGATGGAATTTGTTATTTGTGGTTCTGGCGACTGGACCTTTTTTTTGGAACACCATTATTTGTTTATTTATTATTTATTGAATAATCAAAACATACTTGCAGGTGAAGCCGCTCAACAACTACATCATAAAGTCATCCACAGATTCCCATTCAGGAGCGACACACAGAAGCATCCAGGGTCAATGCCCTGCTCAAGGCACGTTTGACCGATTCTACCACCAGGCAAAACAACGTGAACCAGAACCCTCCAAGATCCCCAATAGCTGTCCCTCAACCATTCAAGACCCCCCCCACAGCCCCCCAGAGATTTTTTTTAAAATACAATTAATTCCACTTCCCCCAAGAACCCCCCAATGCACCACCAACCAAAATAACTAAAGAGAAAAAAAGAAAGACAGAAGAAAACAGGAAAACAATGCAAAAAAATATAATTAACAAAAAATAATTTTAAAACAAAGGACATCAAGGAACAACTAAAATTATAACAGCAATGCCAACTGTATATGTTTGTGTGGATGTCTGGCACTATTACGTGATGTGTGTTTCTTGTATGTGTTTATTTGAATGAGGTGTGTGTATAGCATGTGTACAAACACCTGCACGGCATCAGCCTCAGGCAAAACGCGCATTGTTGTAAATAACACTGCATAGTGTCATTTCAAAATGTACTTTTATTTTGTTTTATTTTGACTTAGAAAAAATATATATATATAATTTTTTGTCTTTGACCGTCTATCTCTATCTCCCTCACAGCAAATCCACTCCCACTTGTCTCCAATTCCACATACCAACCCTCAGCTTCCCTCAGCCCATCCCATCTATCTCTGCAGGCCACCCACTTCAGGTTTCTACACAACACATATCTTTCAACTATACTGTGATGTTTAACGTACAATTTCAATCTATCTAATCGAATAGAATCCACAGATTGCGATTTRAAGATAAATACTTGTACTAAGAGTATTAGTATATTAGTAATTGACTGACCCGGTCTCTCCAGATCTCCTAACAGTACTATTTATAGGGTCAATTTTAGATCAATGCTATGCATTTTCAGCCATTCCTGAACCTGAGGCCAGAAGCAGACTACCTGAGGGCAATGCCAAAATAAATGGTCTGTTGATTCTGTATCCTCACAACAAAATCTGCAGAGCTTTGATGAGTTTATGCACCAAATTTTCAACATTTTGTTGGTGGCAAGAATTATATATAATAATTGTAGCTGAAAAGCACAAAGTCTTGACTCTTGCRTTGTTTTATATATCAACTCATACACCCTGTATYGGTACATCAAAAATCTCTTCCCAACTAACATCCTGGTCCTCAAATGAAACTGGTATACTTTCCTATTTATGCTTTTACACCCTCATTTTTGTTTTCCTGAAATTTTCTGTCAGGGCTCATGTCTGACAGAATCTGTGCAGAACATCTAGGTGCTGCTGTAGGCCCTCCTTGGTTGGGGACAGACGCAACAGATCATCAGCAAACAGTAGACATTTGACTTGGCCGGGTGGCCTGGTGTTGCAGACAGTTCTAGTACCCTCGCCAATTCGTTTACAGTATATATTTGTTAAAGAGTGTGGGGCTCAAGCTGCATCTCTGTCTCACTCAACAGCCCTCTGGGGAAAAAACAACACATCTTTCTGGTTTTTATTTAACCAGTTTTGACCGCACAGTTGCTGTTTGTGTACATGGATTTTATAATGTTGTAAATTTCCCCCCCATCACTGCTTTTCATCAATTTGTATAATAGACTCTCGTGCTAAATGAGCAGACCATCATTCTAAACGAGCAGACCCTCATGCGGGATGTCACGTCCCTCTCAGGCCTCTAGGTCACCACACCTGTCACAATCGTTACGTTCATCAGCGCAGAATGACACCTCACCAAAGGGAAGCATCAGGGAGTGTTATTTTGTTTTGAAGGTGATGTCGGGTCCGGGTGTCAGAACCGGAGCTACCTGGGAGGCCTCAGCCGGTTTGTCGGATTCCCATGCCTCGGTTTGTTTGTCGGATTCCCACGCCTCGGTTTGTTTGTCGGATTCCCAATGCCTCGGGTTTGTTTGTCGGATTCCCATGGCCTCGGTTTGTTTTGTCGGATTCCCATGCCCTCGGTTTTGTTTTGTCGGATTCCCATGCCTCGGTTTGTTTGTCGGATTCCCATGCCTCGGTTTGTTTGTCGGATTCCCATGCCTCGGTTTGTTTGTCGGATTCCCATGCCTCGGTTTGTTTGTCGGATTCCCATGCTCGGTTTGTTTTGTCGGATTCCCATGGCATCGGTTTGTTTGTCGGATTCCCATGCCTGCGGCTGGCTCAACGGGTTTCCACACCTCAGCGGGGTCAATATGCTCCACGCCTCAGCGGGGTCAATATGCTGCCATGCTCAGCAGGTTTGATAGGCTCCCATGCAGCAGCTGGGTGAACAGGTTCCCGTGCCTCAGCTGGGTGAACAGGTTCCCGTGCCTCGCCGAGGCAACCAGGGAAGTCTCAGCCGGTTCGCGTCTGCCGGTTCTCG
>NW_019945393.1:12371-21349 GCF_002910315.2 Salvelinus sp. IW2-2015
TTGTTTGTCGGATTCCCATGCATCGGTTTGTTTGTCGGATTCCCATGCCTCGGCTGGCTCAACGGGTTTCCACACCTCAGCGGGGTCAATATGCTGCCACGCCTCAGCGGGGTCAATATGCTGCCATGCCTCAGCAGGTTTGATAGGCYCCCATGCAGCAGCTGGGTGAACAGGTTCCCGTGCCTCAGCTGGGTGAACAGGTTCCCGTGCCTCGCCCGAGGCAACCAGGGAAGTCTCAGCCGGTTCGTCAGGTTTCTGCGCCTCAGCCGGTTCGTCAGGTTTCTGCGCCTCAGCCGGTTCGTCAGGTTTCTGCGCCTCAGCGGAGTCGACCGGTCCGCTCCTGATCCCCGGGATCGTCCCTGTGGTTGGCATCCTGCRGCTAAGAGGGGTTATTGTCACATATGCTCTCTCTCTGGCGCTCTAGGTCACCATGCTGCCGCGCCTCAGCTGGATCGGCAGGTTCCCGCTCCTTAGCAGAGGTGACTGGTCCGCTCCTGATCCTGGGATCRTCATCTTGGTCGGCGTCCTGCGACTAGGGGCGAGCGTCGGGGAGGGGGTACTGTCACGTGTGGTCCCTCTCCGGCCTCTAGGTCAGCAGGCTGCTCGTTATGGCGCCGACCTGTCACCATCGTTATGCGCATCAGCACATAATGACACTCACCTGGACTCCATCACCTCCTTGATTACCTGCCCTTTATATGTCACTCCCTTTGGTTCCTTCCCCAGGCGTCATTGTTTCTGTTTCATGTCTGTGCGTTGCTCGTGTTTCTTGTTTTGTATTATGTTTCATTTATTGATTAAATTACTCACTCCCTGAACTTGCTTCCTGACTCTCAGCGCACTCGTTACACAGGAAGAGTAGCTGCGGCCTTGGCAGGAACTAATGGGGAACCATAATAAACCCCAGGAAGTGTAGCTGCTGCCTTGACAGGAACTAATGGGGATCCATAATAAACCCCAGGAAGAGTAGCTGCTGCCTTGGCAAGAACTAATGGGGATCCATAATAAACCCCAGGAAGAGTAGCTGCTGCCTTGGCAGGAACTAAATGGGGCATGCCATAATCAAACCCAGGAAGAGTAGCTGCTGCCTTGGCAGGAACTCATGGGAATCCATAATCAACCCCAGGAAGAGTAGCTGCTGCCTTGGCAGGGAACTAATGGGGATCCATAATAAATGTGATTTTTGGTCACGGACATTGTTTTTACTGAGGAAATGTTAATTTATTGATGATATTGCAGAGGAATTTCCCAAGGCTGCTGTTGACGCATATCCCACACTAATTATTGGGGTTGAATTTATATTTGACAAAATGTCAGAGCTGAGGAGATATTAAAGAGTTTAAAGTATAGCCATTGGGAATTTGTGGCCGGTAATTTTTATCATTTCATTTGGGAGAGCATCAACACCAAAGGTCTTTTCGGTTGGATGGTTTGCATTTTGTCCTGTAGTTCAGTCAATGTAATCGGAGAATCCAGTGGTTTCTCATTCAGTGTGTTCACTCTCTCTGTCTCACTCTCCTGTCTCACTCTCTCTGTCTCACTCTCTCTGTCTACTCTCTCTGTCTCACTCTCTCTGTCTCACTCTCTCTCTGTCTCTCTCTCTGTCTCTCTCTCTGTTCTGTCTCTCTGTCTCTCTTGTCTCTTGTCTCTCTGTCTCTCTGTCTTCTCTGTCCTCTGTCTGTCTGTCTGTCTGTCTGTCTGTCCTGTTGCTGTCCCTGTCTGTCTGTCTGTCTGTCTGTCTGTCTGTCTGTCTCTGTCTGTCTGTCTGTCTGCTGTCTGTCTGTCTGTCTGTCTGTCTGTCTGTCTGTCTGTCTGTCTGTCTCTCTCTCTCTCTCTCTCTCTCTCTCTCTCTCTCAATTCAATTCAATTCAATTCAATTCAAGGGGCTTTATTGGCATGGGAAACATGTGTTAACATTGCCAAAGCAAGTGAGGTAGATAATATACAAAAGTGAAATAAACAATAAAAATTAACAGTAAACATTACACATACAGAAGTTTCAAAACAATAAAGACATTCAAATGTCATATTATATATATGCAGTGTTTGTAACAATGTACACAATGGTTAAAGCACACAAGTTAAAATAAATAAACATAAATATGGGTTGTATTTACAATGGTGTTTGTTCTTCACTGGTTGCCCTTTTCTTGTGGCAACAGGTCACAAATCTTGCTGCTGTGATGGCACACTGTGGAATTTCACCCAGTAGATATGGGAGTTTATCAAAATTGGATTTGTTTTCGAATTCTTTGTGGATCTGTGTAATCTGAGGGAAATATGTCTCTCTAATATGGTCATACATGGGCAGGAGGTTAGGAAGTGCAGCTCAGTTTCCACCTCATTTGTGGGCAGTGAGCACATAGCCTGTCTTCTCTTGAGAGCCTGTGTCTGCCTACGCGGCCTTTCTCAATAGCAAGGCTATGCTCACTGAGTCTGTACATAGTCAAAGCTCTCTCTCTCTCTCTCTCTCTCTTCTCTCTCTCTCTCTCTTCTCTTCTCTCTCTCTCTCTCTCTCCTCTCTTCTCTCTCTCTCTCTCTCCCTCTCTCTCTCTCTCTCTCTCTGCATGCAAACCTGACAGCACTCCTTAATAAAACAGGTCATGTACCTGTTCTTCCCTAATTAGCAGTTGTTTCCAGTGGTGTAAAGTACTTCAGTAAAAATACTTTAAAGTACTACTTAAGTCGTTTTTTTTTAGGTATCTGTACTTTACATTACTATTTCAATTTTTGACTACTTTTACTTCACTACGTTCCTAAAGAAAACAATGTTATTTTAACTCCATACATTTTCTCTGACACCCAAAAATACTTATTCTAATGCTTAGCAGGACATGAGTCCTCTGATCTGGARGACTCACTAACCAGATAACATCCTGGGCCAGCCCTACTGCCTCTGATCTGGAGGACTCACTAACCACAAATGCTTTGTTTGTAAATGATGTCTGTGTGTTGTAGTAATGGGGATCCATTATAAGCCCCTGGCTATCCGTAAATAAAAAAAATACTAAATAAAATTGTGCCGTCTGATCTTCTAAGCAATAAGCAATTTGAAATGATTTGTACTTGTACTTTTAATACCTAGGTATATTTTTGCATTTACAATTGATAAATACATGTAAAAAACAAATACTTCTAGACTTTTTTACTCAAGTAGTATTTTTCTGGGTAACATTCACTTTGACTTGAGTCACTTTCTGTGAAGGTATCTTTAATTTTACTCAAGTATGACARTTGATTACTTTATCCACCACTGCTAATTAAGAGGTAGAGTATCCGATTAACAAAAAAAAATCAAGCCCAAAAGGTTATCTAGAAGTGATGTCCTCACTCATTTTTACTCATGTCATAATATCACATTTTCCACTGAACTGACGTGGTAACATGAAACATCAAATGTAGTGTACACGATGTCTGATCCAAACCACTTAATCGTGTGTGTGCTCTACAATTTTCTTTGAGTTAACAAACCACTGTTTGAGTCAGAGGTCCTTTTCAACAGGGTTTTCTTTTCCACACACATAAGGCCATGACAATATGCTTTTTTTTTCTTTTTTTTTTTACGCAATCTATAAGGCAGACGTACAGGGTAACCGTATTTTGGAGGCATCAGAGATTACAGAGTGAGTTACCGTTTTGATTACAGAGTGTTTTTGCCATCTTTTGGCTGTCATTCAAACTGCACAAACGTGAAACTGAAACTAATCTTGCGGATTAAGTTTAAGCATTCATTCTGAGTGGTTAAGATTAGGTTTAAGGTTTGGGTTAGGATTGAACCCACAATGTTTGGAGCCGTAGCTCACAGATTAGCCCAACCCCATCTCCAACTAACTTCACGTAACTTCACGATTACTTTCACTCATATGACCTGCCTCAGGCTACCATTCTGAAGGCATTGCGACATGTCCAGTCACACTTCCTACTGTCCTGACAGTGTTCCAGGGGCCAGTGTTGTGATTCCTGACAGTGATCTGAGGGCCCAGAGGACAGTTACTATCCCCTCGACATTTATGTGTCTGAGGCGAACTATGAGGCCTGATACTGGGACGGACACTGGAGCACTTTCTCAATAGTCTTTCCTTGACTGTCCAGGCCTCGTGTCCTCACCTCCTTGTCAAAGTGTCAGAGGAGAATAAGAAGAGGAAGACACATGGATCCAAGGAAATGTTTTTTTTATACAATACGGCATGAAGCTCAACCTGCTTCCTTCCTCCTGGCATGGCAAGCCTGAATGGCTTTTAATATCTTTGACTGATAAGTGATGGACACATTCATTTACGACCAACGGAACTAACAAAGCTTTAACGAAACATAATTGCCTGACTCATTAACAATCACAGCTAAAAAAGCATTTTGAAACGTTCCAATTATGCTACCCTGTACTGAGGCCCAAGGGGTCTCTCGCTATCACACATCTCCTATTCATTTAGAGCCCTGGTTGGAGCCCTGGTCACAGCCCTGGTTAGAGTCCTGGTCAGAGTCCTGGTCAGAGTCCTGGTCAGAGTCCTGGTTAGAGTCCTGGTCACAGCCCTGGTTAGAGTCCTGGTCAGAGTCCTGGTCAGAGTCCCTGGTTAGAGTCCTGGTTAGATAGCCCTGGGGTCACAGCCTGGTTAGGCCTAGGTGGAGTCATGGTTAGAGTCTGCAAATTGGTCAGAGTCCTGGTGATCCTGGAGAGTCCTGGTCAGAGTCCTGGTCAGTGATAGTCCTGGTATCACAGCCCTGTTAGAGTCCGGTCAGAGTCTGGTCAGAGTCCTGGTAGAGTCCTGGTAGAGTCCTGGTTTTAGATCGGTCCTCGGTCACAAGCCCTGGTTAGAGTCCCTGGTCAGAGTCCTGGTGCCAGAGTCCTGTCAGTAAAGTCCTGGTGCAGCCCTTGGTTAGAGCCCTGGTTGGAGTCCTGGTTAGAGCCCGGTTAGAGCCCTGGTATAGAGTCCTGGTAGAGTCCTGGTTAGAGTCCTGGTTAGAGCCCCTGGTTAGAGCCCTGGTTAGAGTCTGGTTAGAGTCCTGGTTAGAAGCCCGGTTAGAGTCCTGGTTAAGAGCCTGGTAGAGTCCTGGTTAGGGAGCCCTGGTTAGAGTCCTGGTAGATTCCTGGTTAGAGCCCTGGTTAGAGTCTGGTTAGAGTCCTGTTAGAGTCCTGGTTAGAGCCTGGTTAGAGTTCCTGGTTTAGAGTCCTGGTTAGCAGTCGGTTAGAGCCCTGGTTTAGAAGTCCTGGTTAGAGTCCTGGTAAGTCCTGGTCAGAGTCCTGGTTCAGAGTCCTGGTCAGAGTCCTGGTAGAGTCCTGGTTAGAGTCTGGTTAGAGCCTGGTGAGAGCCCTGGTTTGAGTCCTGGTTAGAGCCCTGGTTAGAGCCTGGTCCTGGTTAGAGTCCTGGTAGAGTCGCTGGACCTTTAGAGTCCTGGTTAGAGTCCCTGGTTAGAGCCCTGGTTAGAGCTCCTGGTTAGAGTCTGGTTAGAAGTCCTGGTTAGAGTTCCTGGTTGAGTCCTGGTTAGATCCTGGTTAGGAGTCCTGGTTAAGTCCCTGGTTAGAGTCTGGTTAGAGTCCCTGTTAGAGTCCTGGTTAGAGTCCTGGTTAGAGTCCTGGTTAGAGCCCTGGTTAGAGTCCTGGTTAGAGTCCTGGTTAGAGTCCTGGTTAGAGTCCCTGGTAGTCTGAGAGTCCTGGTTTAGAGTCCTGGTAGAGTCCTGGTTAGAGTCCTGGTTAGAGTCGGAGAGCTGGTTACGTAGCCAGGGGACGCAGCCAGGGGACGTAGACTGATTACGTAGTCTAGGGGACGTAGCCTAGGGACGTAGCCAGGGGACCTAGGACATAGCCTGAGGACGTAAGCCAGTGGACGTAGCCAGTGGACGTAGCCAGGGACGTAGACTGATTACGTAGCTTAGGGGACGTAGCCTAAGGGACGTAGCCAGTGGGACCTAGGACATAGCCTGAGGACGTAGCAGTGGACGTAGCCAGTGGACGTAGCCAGGGGACGTAGCCAGGGGACGTAGCCAGGGACGTAGCCAGGGGACGTAGCCAGGGGACGTATTCAGGGGACATTAAGCCGTAGGGACGTAGCCAGGGGACGTAGACTGATATACGTAGGCTAGGGGACGTAGCCTATTACGTAGCTAGGGGACGTAGCTGTTACGTAGCTAGGACGGACGTAGCTTCTGATTACGTAGCTAGGGGACGTACCGAGGGACATGTCATGTAGCCTGGAACTTAGCGTTGGACAGGAACTGAAAGGTCCCTGTTTCAAATAACCTACAAGGTGAAAAATTGTTCGTTGAGGACTTGTTTACCCAGGGCACCGTTACTCTACAGCTGACCTGTAAACAACACCTATCATACTACTATGAACTGACCTGTAAAAAAAACATTATACTTTCTATGATGACCCTGTAAAAACAACACCTACTCATACTACTAATTGACGCCCTGTAAAACAACACCTATCATACTACTATGACTGACCCTGTAAAAACAACACCTATCATCTACTACTATGACTGACCTCTGTAAAACAACACCTATCATACTACTATGACTGACCTGTAAAACAACACATTACACTGCACCTTCATACTACTATGACTAACCCTGTAAAACAACACATTTCACTGGCACCTATCCATTGTATGTGACATTGTACATTGGGTGGGTCTAATTCTGAATGCTGATTGTGTTAAAACCGCAGTTCCAGCCAAATGTCTATTCAACAAGTTACCACTGGTTAATCTATGGTGTTAAAATGCCTATTTACTCTGTTCATCTGACTTCGCAATCCATTGTCTCATCAGCCACCAGGCAATTTATAAACTTGTTCTCCACTATAATTTAGTTTTCAACAGCAGAGAATAAACCTTGCTGTCTGTCGCTTCGACATTTTGCAACGTTGTTTAAAATTTCAAATTGGATCTGTAGTAATGAACGTGTCGGGAGTCGAGATGAGACAGACAGGCAGCGCTTCTCAGCCAGTCGAAATCATGAATCAGCTGGCATTCTTTTCATGGATATATATATATATACAAAGAAATGCCAATTGAAAAAGGTCAAACGGAAACAAAGCACAAGCTAGTGTACAGTCTTTCCAGTTTCAGTTTTGAAGTGATTGTGTTAGCTGTTGTTGTGTGGCTGTGTTGTTGGCTGTGGTTGTTGGCTGTGTTGTCGGGCTGTAGTTTGATTAGCCTGTGTTATTAGCTGTGTTGTTGGCTGGTTGATTGTATGGGCTGTGGTTGTTAGGCTGTGTATTTTTTTTTTTTTTTTTTGTTGGCTGTGTTGTTGGCTGTGTTGTTAGCTGTGTTGTTAGCTGTGTTGTTAGCTGTGTTGTTGGCTAGCTCCACTGCACAACAGCGTCCTGATGAGAGAGCACATGTTCTATGCCAGGCGAAATCACGCCTCATTAGCTTATTGTTATGGATATATTCAAAACATGTTACTAGAAAACACGCATATGATTCTACTTTGCTGATATTCTGGCTGCACTTTTTTGACGTGGCTGAAAGTTAGCCGTAGTTGGCTAGCTAGCAAGCAAGGGATAAGAGCGTTGCCAGCCAGTATGTTGTACTGTATGTGTGGTTATAGTTTAGTTTAATGTTGTGTTGGTGTATGTAAGTTGTTTTGTCTGAAACGTTGTTCCCCCTGCTGCTATTGGACCAGGTCTCTCTTGGAAAAGAGATGTTATCTCAATGAGAAAAACATGTATAAATAAATGTAAAATAAATATATAAAATAGAAAGTATGGCAATGGAACATTTAGAATGAATCATCCACAAATACAGAACAAAAAGACTGAACGACTGGGTCGCGTCTCTGGCAACTGAATCGATAGAACGAATGATCAGCCGGCTTGGGTAGCAACCCTAGGTTTGTGTCAGGAATATATCTTGTGGAAAGATGAAATAGTATGAACAAATTAATAATTTTTTATGAAAATATGTCAATCATTATTTGAATATGTTGGAAAACCATTGTATTAAAGTGATCATTTATGAACATTTGAACATCTTGGCCATGTTCTGTTATAATCTCCACCCGGCACAGCCAGAAGAGGACTAGCCACCCCTCATAGCCTGGTGCCAATATATCCTCTATTCACCGGCCCCCAAAAAAACTTTTAAAATTAGTTTTTTAAACTTTTATCTTAATTCAATATGAAACTGATGATGGCAGTAGGCCGAGTATTACTCATGTAAACACTTTACTCTGCTTAACGAAGCCCTTTCCTGCAGTCCATGACGAGAAGCACGTCTGGGTAGCACACTGCTGTAAACTCACATTCAATTGCAATAAAAAAAAAAAGAGCTATCATTTATCTGTTCCTGAGAGCATTGAATTGTAGACCAATGAGACACATTTTAAATCAAGGTCTCTAAGTTCTGAAAGAACATGTTTGCTGCTGATGCGTGTCCCACAATGCAACAATAGAGTAATAAAGAACCCTGTAATTTACTATTGTCACCAAAACCCCAACCAGCCAGCGCCACTAAATTACTGATGGGTTTTTTTTTGTATCAAACTTTTAGCACGTCCCAATGTCTGTCTGTGTGTGTGTGTGGGGGGGGGGGGTTCCATAGCAACCACCGGCGCATAAATAAAGTCGTCCCTGTCTGTTGGTGATCGCGGGTACTGAGACGAAACGAGTCGAGACGAAGCACTGATCAACTGCTATATAAATCACCTTAACTTCTTCCCACACAACAACATGAACGCTTTTAATTAGTTGAGAGAGAGAGAGAGAGAGAGAGGCAGAGAGAGAGAGAGAGAGAGAGAGAGAGAGAGAGAAGAGAGAGAGAGAGAGAGAGAGAGAGAGAGAGAGAGGAGAGAGGAGAGAGAGAGAGAGAGAAGAGAGAGAGAAGAGAGAGAGGAGAGAGGAAGAGCAATGAGAGAGCATGGGGTAGAACAAGAGAGTTACAGCAGATTGACATGAGAGATCAAGTGAGACAGAGAGACAGCAGAGACAGAGAAGAACAGCAGAGAGCAGACAGTACCAGACCAGAACAGACAG
>NW_019945393.1:21517-22663 GCF_002910315.2 Salvelinus sp. IW2-2015
AGGAATATTTAATGTAAAGAAAATGTCTCATCTTTATTATTATCAATATAGCACTGAGCTATCTGATTCATTTCTTGATGAGAAACACAGCAATACCAAAATGTGTTGTGAGTCAAATCGTCACTTCATAATGTTAGCTGTTATGTTTGTTTCAGCAGTTGTTTGTGAGGTTTATCTCCACCTGACAACGAAGAGAAGATTACTACACCTGAAAGTCAGTCTGCTGAGAAGAGCAACCTGAGAGGCAGCTGTCCACTGGTACAGTAAAATCATTGGCACAGTGTCTCACTTTAACACAATAGTGAAAAAGTCTATGTACAGTGTGTGAAATTGCAGTAAGATTAGGGAGGTAAGGCAATAAATAAGCCATAGAGGTGAAATAAGTACAATTTAGCATTAACAGTGGAGTGATACATGTGCAGATGATGATGTGCAAGTAGAGATACTGGGGATGCAAAAGAGCAACAACATTTTTTATAACAATATGGKGATGAGGTAGTTGGGTGTGCTATTTACAGATGGGCTGTGTACAGGTACAGTGATCGGTAAGCTGCTCTGTCAGCTGATGATTAAAGTTAGTGAGGGAGATATAAGTCTCTAGCTTSAGCGATTTTTGCAATTCGTTCCAGTCATTGGCAGCAGAGAACTGAAAGGAAAGGCTGCCGAAGGATGTTTTGGCTTCGGGGAAAATACCTGCTGGAGCGCGTGCTACGAGTGGGTGCTGCTATGGTGACCAGTGAGCTGAGATAAGGTGGGGCTTAACCTAGCAAAGACTTATAGATGACCTGGAGTCAGAGGGTTTGGCGAGGAATATGTAGCGAGGACCAATCAACGAGAGCATACAAAACGGATGGCAATGTGATAGACTGCATCCAGTTTGCTGAGTAGAGTTTTGGAGGTTATTTGGTAAATGACATCGCAGAAGTCAAGGATCAGTAGGATAGTGTTAGGTGAGAATTATCTGTTCATTGAACGATTAGAATATTCCACCCTGAAACATATAATTGTATGGAATTGATTAGAATGTATAACATCATAATCAATAAATGTGTAGTCCTAGTCAGAATTAGGGTAAGACAACATGTCTTTATGGTATTTTAAACACAGACTGTCTGAGCTCGGTGCCGACCTGACTAGAGATTTGGG
>NW_019945393.1:23119-25205 GCF_002910315.2 Salvelinus sp. IW2-2015
TGACTTTAGAACGTTCCCGTGAATAAACCTTTTTGACTATTTCAGCTGGGCCTCCTTCTGTTTCATTCGACCAGGATCTTACAAATTCTGGTCTGCAGACTGAGGAATATAATTAAATTGGGTTATGAACACGGAGAACAACATTCTCTTGTCAGATAGTCAGTTTTACGAGGGTACGTTTGGCAGCGTGAGTGAAGGATGCTTTGTTGCGAAAATAGGAAGTCGATTCTAGATTTAATTTTGGATTGGAGATGCTTAATGTGAGTCTGGAAGGAGAGTTTGATCGAGTTCGCGAGTTCACTTCAAGGCATGAAACGCCCCATAATTAAATCATTAATTACATTTACGATGACTGTACCTCCGCTAAGAAAAGTCCGTCAAAATGTAAAACTTTAACGTCGTTTTGGAGAAGTGAACATACAAGTGAAAGTAAAAACAAATGTAAATAAGTTATAAATTGTGCTACTATCGCACATGACGACACGAACACATCTCATAACAGTAATAATGTTTATGTTTGGTTATCTTTTGGAATAAAAATGTTTCCTTCTTCAGAAGTTCCAGCAGSCTAACGTTAGTTAGATAATTMATTTACTGTCTGTATCACACAGTAGGCGTATATTAATAATAATATAGTTATAGTCATAATTGACTGTATCGCATATAAAGCACACACACAAGCTACCGGTGGCTGAAAWTCACAATTTCACGAATTTCCCGGAAAGGGCGGTCCATTTAAAATCCATTCCTTCCTCCCTCGCCCTTTGACCTGCAAGTGTATACTCGTCAGAYGTAATGATAAGTCATAAAATGTGTCCACTTAATTTGAGGGCTGATGGGAGAGGGTGTGTCTGTTAAGTGTTTGGAATGCAGCCCTTGTCAAAGGAGAAATGTTCACTAACAGGTTTGAAGAACAAATTTGTGAACAAAATTTGAGAGAAATAAGCTTTTTGTACRTATGGAACATGTCTGGGATMTTTTATTTCAGCTCATWAAACATGRGACCAACACTTTACATGTTGYGTTWAYATTTCTGTTCAGTGTACTGTGTATAAAAAAATCATTTGGTGGGTGTTTATATTTGTTACACGTTTGGACTCACTCGCTTTGGACACTGCATGACATGAAAACACACACACACATGCAGGCACCACACACACACACACACATGCACACACACACAAACTACAGGTGTCCCGCTCGTCTCTCARCTTCCAACACACAGGCTTGTGTTGCAATCAAGCACCATTTCCCTGAGGCAAGGTGGAGGTGTGAAAATATATAATTAGCCCTGTAAACCAGACAGTCAAAGAACATGCCCATTCAGATCCAACTCAACACTACACTATACATCAAAGTCTCTCTCCCTAACCCTAACCCATGTACCTAACCATGTAACCTAACCCGTTCACCTAACCCGCTAACCATGTACCTAACCATTTAACACCACATTTTACCCAACCCTAACCCAGCCCTAATCCAACATTACCCTACCCCGATAACCCTGTTACTAACCTAACATCTTACCTAACCTGCTACTAATCATGTTACCTAACCCTAACCAGCTATTTCATTCAACTACTGTCAGGCAAGCGGTATGTCTAGGTACCAAGTGATCCAAACGCATTAGCCTTACTATTAAACTCATCAGAGTTAATTTCTAACATTCAAATGTCAGTATCTGTCTCAAGTTAACCATAACCTTCAGATGTCCGCAGATAATCTAAAGTTAACCTTGGACCTCCTGATGTCAGATTTATATATGTCTACAGTATAACCTTAACAAATGTAGAAGAAAAAGAAACGCACACCTATTTAGGCCAGGTCGCTGGCTAGCGGAGGTAGACGAAAACTGGAAATAAAATGGAGAGCCGCACAACTCTAGCGACTCAGATGCAAAAAGTTAATTTATTTACAACAGTTTCGAACAGGCAGAAGCGTACCCTGATACACGACAAGCTTGCCTGTCGAAACAGTTGGTAAATTAAATATTTTTTGCATCTGAGCTAGAGTGTGCGGCTCTCCTTTTATTTAAGTTAACCTTAAACATTCAAAATTGCACTTTAGAAAAATTTATGAACGGCTG
>NW_019945393.1:29634-34559 GCF_002910315.2 Salvelinus sp. IW2-2015
ACTCTCCCGCTCTCTCTATTGTCTCTCTGCCCGCTCTCTCTACTTCTCTCTGTCTCTCTTCTCTCTGTCTCTCTGTCTCTCTCTGTCTTTCTGTCTCTCTCTTTCTTCGTCTTTCGGTGCTCTCTCTGTCTCTGTCTCTGTCTCTGCTCTGTCTCTGTCTCTCTCTCTACTTCTCTGGTTCTCTGTCTCTGTGCTCTGTCTGCTGTCTCTTCTCTGTCTCTGTCTCCTGTCTTCTGTCTCTGTCTCTCTGCTCTCTCTCTCCTGTCTGCTCTCTCTTCTCTAGCTTCTCTCTCTTCTCTTCGGCTGTCTCTGGTCTCTGGTCTCTTGTCCGCTAATTATTTTTCATTTAACCCTTATTTTACCAGGTAAGTTGACTGAAAAGACATTCTCATTGACAGCAACAACCTGGGAATAGTTACATGGGAGAGAAGGGGGMTGAATGAGCCAACTGGAAGCTGGGGATGATTWGGTGGCCATGATGATATGAGAGCCAGATTAGCCAGGTAAAAGTCTTTATTGACCATAGAGAGTCAGGACACCGGTTCAATAACATCCCATACGAAAGACGGCACCCAAACACAGGTTTCCTCAATCACTGTGATGGGACATTGGGATATTTTTATTTTTATTTTAGCTCTCATCCTGCTGAGAAGGGGATTAACTAGATGCATGATCACATGCATCTGTGCTAATCTTTATCCAACACAGTGTTACTCTCCTCTGAAACTATTATATTTATTTATGTAACCTTTATTATACCAGGCACGTCGATGGAGACAACATGTGGTTCATTTAGAACGTCGGCCTTATCATTAGGTGCTATGTATCCTTGGTTACATCTGAATTAGCATACACCCTGTACCACGCTAACGAGCAACCCTCAGTGTGTAATGAACCACGAGGACTGTGTTCAACGACGCATGACATGGTTCACACAGAAGAAAAGAGATACAGAAACAGCTAAAATAAATAAAGGGAAGCCTCGGGTTGGTTGGTCGGTCGGCTGGAATTCACGTATCTCGGGAGGGCAGAGGTTGTGAACAGGGGGAAAGCCACGCGTTAGATCTTAGCAGTCGTTCAGGTTCTTTTCCAAATGGCACCATATTCCTTTATAGGGCGCAACTTTTGGCAAGGGTGCATAGAGCTCTAGTCAAAGGTAGTGGACTAAGGTGTTCATCTGGAAAAATAAGGGGCCATTTGGAACACTAAGGGGCCATTTGGAACAATAAGGGGCGATTTGGAACACTGAGGGGCCATTTGGAACACTAAGGGGCCATTTGGAACAATAAGGGGCCATTTGGAACAATAAGGGGCCATTTGGAACACTAGGGGGCCATTTGGAACAATAAGGGGCCATTTGGAACACTAAGGGGCCATTTGGAACACTAAGGGGCCATTTGGAACACTAAGGGGCCATTTGGAACAATAAGAGACCATTTGGAACACTAAAGGGCGATTTGGAACACTAGAGGCCATTTGGAATACTAAGGGGCCATTTGCCAGGTTGCAGTTGTAAATGAGAACTTGTTCTCAAATGGCTTACCTGGTTAAATGAAGGTGAAAAAAAAAAATTGTGGGGGGGGGTGGCACTAGTGGGCCATTTGGAATGCAACCTCACTGAGACTTCACAAAGCCATCACAGAGAATTCACAGTGCCGTCACAGAGAATTCACAATGCCGTCACAGAGAACTCACAAAGCCGTCACAGAGAATTCACAAAGCCGTCACAGAGAACTCACAAAGCCGTCACAGAGAACTCACAAAGCCGTCACAGAGAACTTCACAAAGCGTCCACAGGAGAATTCACAAAGCCGTCACAGAGACTTTACAAAGCGGCTCACCAAGCAGAACTCACAAAGCCGATTCACAGAGAATCACAGGCGTCACGAGACTTCACAATCCCGGTCACCAGAACTACAAGCGTCACAGAGAAATCATTCACAGAAGACCCAAAGTCACAGAGAACTCACAAAGCCGTCACAGAGTAATTCACAAATTCCGCAAGAGACGTCACAGGCACGAAACTCACAAAGCCGTCCAGCCAACACAGCACGAGCTGAACCGTCGAGACTGCAAATTTCACGAACATCTAACCTACAAGAGAAGCCAAGTGCCTTACTATTTCCAGTGATGAGCGAGACAGAGGGTAACAGAACAAAACGCTTAGCTATGGGACTGGAGAACGTAAGAAGTATACTTAGAGAGATGACTGAAGAGAGAACAAAGAGAGTGATAATAGAAAACTCCACTAATTCTACAGCGACGCGCAGTCAAAAGCCAGGGATACAAAATCCGGTAAAAGGATGTGCCATCTTCAAAAAAGTGTGATATGGTGATGTGTGTGTGCACGTGCGTGCATGCATGCTGGTGTGTAAAATGTGCCCATTGTAGAAATGCAGGTAGTGACTTTAAAATTACGCAGCGGTACATCAGTACTGCTCAACCAATCGCACTCGCGTAGAGACTATGCTCAGGACGTAGACCCACACACTTTACCCAGTCCGCGCTTAGGTCTCGCCGCATTCCGTGTTGTCTATCCTCCTTAAAAACCAAAAAAATGAAGGTAGCTAGAGATCTTACGAAGGATTAAGAGGACACTCCAGGCACTCCCTTTTTGCTTTTCTCGTTAGTCTGTTGTGAATTCCTATAAGAAATCCAGCACTGAGGTCTTAACCCGACTAACGACCTTATTCTTCACCAAACTCCTCCACAACTCCTGGAACACATACAATCGTATTTCATGTCGACACTGTAATACAAAAGACGAGGTTTTTTCGTCCTTTGCTTTTGGGTACCAAATTCCCGCCCGAAATTACTGTCTTCGCCCCTGTTTTATGCCGTTCCTACTTTCTGGGAATTAACCGTGGGCTCCCAGCGCCCGGGCTAACCACATATTCAATTTATTGACAGTACGAAAGGGGGGCAGCTTTTTGGGGGGAGTTTTGGTCAGAAAGAAATAGTCACTGTGTAGAAAGGGGGGTTGAAATTTGTTAAACAGAGGAACCCAAAGAGAAATTGAAAAAGGAATGATGAAAAAAGGGGAGAACATGCCTGAAGAGAGGAGAAGCAAAGGACCACAGCGTTCGCAAGGTCCTTGGTTCACTTTCTCTCCCCAAAAACCAATTTCTCTACTACTGGTTGTCTACATTAAAACTGAGGTAATACAGACTTGGACCGATGTCCTTCCTGTTTTGTCCTAATTTAACACCATGAAGGTACCAGAACCTACTCAGATAGGGATGTGTGGGGAACCTCAGGTCCACTTTTTTTATTATTAGGGCTGCAGGGTCCGGGCTGCCGCCCCCGGGTTTGTTTTGCTCTATTCCAAACATTGAGGTTACCAAGTTAGAGACTCAGGCATAGTACTGACTAAGTCCTTCTGTTGTCCGGCCCCTATTAATGAGGAGGTCAAAGACTCAAGGCCAACTCAGCTGGCCTCCTATAAAGGGGTCTGTTGTTCTATTAAGCACTTTTCTGGGGTGGGTGGGGGAGAATTCCCTCACCATACTATTTTTTTTTATAAATTGGGGATTGGGCGGAACTGTGCAATCCAGCCCTCGGACAGAGCGCTGGTTGGCTTCTCATAAACAGCTCTTTTAAGGTGCGGCCTGGGCTGGGTGGCTCGGAGCATGATACAAACAATTTTAGGATAGTTCATAGTTATTAGTGAGCTCCGCCGCGATGTTAGTTTTGGAGTGTTCTATTTCTATTATAGGAGGTACGAATCCGCAAGCAGCCTTTTGTTTCGCTTCCCCATGGTCTGTTTTAACTATTTTTATATTCCACTATACCAAGCCACAGAGAGAATGAGGAAACAGGACTAAGCCTTTCTCTTTCATTATTTTAGCGGAACTCTCCTGGTATCAATGTTGGGAGAGCAGGACTCAGATGGTAGAGAGCGCCAGGGAGAGAGAGAGCGCAGGGTAGAAGAGAGAGCAGATAAAGGGAGAGAGAGACGGAGGTGGAAAGAAAGAAGACAGTTACATATGTTTCACTTCGAAGGCAGAAGCTGAGGGAGGCTTCTGATTTTGAGGGGCAGGGGTTAGGGGATAAACTCATTTCCAGAGGAGAGTGGTTAGCCTGTGTTTTCTGTGTGGCTGTGTGTTGTATGTACCAGAATGGACTCTCGCCTCTGGGATTGCGCAGGAACTTTCTCTTCACGGCTTTTTACTTTGGTAGTTGCGAGGCCCTTCAGGGATTCTTGGCCAAACAAAAATTTGAGCAACCTTCGTCTTTGTTGTGTGCATTTTGTTTACGAGTGGTGTTGTTGATGTGTCGTCCGTGCCCTCGTGAAAGGGGTCGCCTTTAGGACTACGTCGCTTAGAATTTGGGGGGGTTGAAGTGGGGGAAGATATTCCTAAAAAGTTAAAGACTAGGTGGTGTAGGGTGGTGAAAATCGTTTTGATGAGATAGTGGAAATTTGTGTTAGTTCGCGGAGTTAGCTACACAAATCTCTATTAAAAATAATGCTTTAAGTTAAAGAGGGAAATACACTATATTTGGAGCGGTTGCCTAGGGGAACAGGTGGGGGGTGTTTTATAAAATGCCTTGGGTTGCTAGAATTTTTACCTCGTCAGCTTCGGGGGCTTCCGATTTGCGGGGCCATTCGGTTACTCAAGTCCACGCTACTATACCACTAGGCTACCTGCCGCCCCATAATAGGGCACTACTTTTGACACAGGGCCATAGGGAGTAGGGGTGGCCATTATTGAGGCACAGATCAAACTGTCTAGGAATATTTGAACGTGTCTACAGTCATAGAAGCGGCGACGAACACGTAACCACTTGTGTTTTCCTGTTAAGATGCCAAAAACACACACTCCAATCTAAATAGGAAACCGTCAGGAACGAACCACGGCCCCCCCCCCGGCCATTATTTTCATCCTTAATTCGATATTTGTAGGGCAAAATCATCAATGAACCCG